>NW_020956084.1:143909-180984 GCF_003031625.1 Empidonax traillii
AAAAAAAAAAAGAAAAAAAAGTCTTAGGAGAAAAAGATTTAAATAAATGTGGTTGGTTTGGTTATGGGAGGTAACACTTTGGGGGGAAATATTCGTGGAATTTTTATGTGCTTGAAGACTGTTACACAGAAGAGGAACAGTCAGTTCTCCACGTTCAAAGAGAACAGAACAACCAAAGAAAGATTCAGAGTAGCCACTAGCAAATCTTCTGAAAGGTACAGACAGCTAAACTGCCAGGGGGTTGGAGAAAGAGAGAAAGAGGGAAGGAAGGGTGTGGGGTCTGTGGGGTAGTGACCACTGCAGGCCATCAGGAACACATTGAACCTGTTAGGAATGACAAATATAATTCACCATAAGGCAAGGGAATGAGGTAGGAGTCTGGCATGTCTGCTTTTAAGACCCTTGCAGACATGCTTATTGAAAGGCAATCTGTGTGTTACTCTGAATCTCTCTTATAATAGATATTTTAAATTATATAATTTTTTTTTGCTTTTTTACTAGAAGATATTAATTCTTTTGATTGTATTTATAAGATTTATGTGCATGGACATTTTCTTTGGTCTAGTGAAGTTTTGGAAGTGGTAAAGTAATAGGTAAATCAAATTGGGTCTCACTCAGTTTAAACACAAGTTGACCTCAGTTAAAACTAAGCATATTATTCATATCAGCAATTATTCCACTCTAAAATGAGAGGATTTTGAATTAAAATTGCAAAACAGAATAGCTTGTAGTAAAAAAGTAAGGAAAAATGTTTTCAACATAGATCTGTATTGTCTGTTGTGTATTTTGGAATAATAAAAATAATTTTATTGCACTTCCGTTATGTGTCTTAATGAGCCAATTAAAAAGCTCAAGAGTCCACCTACAGACTTCACTATGCTTTAAATCACATGTTTTCTTCCCCTCCTCTTACTTCTTTTTCATGGAACTAGAATAACCACCTGAACCATGTTTACATCACATGGCCAAATCAAAACAATTAAGACCAGTACATTTTAGCCTGAGCCAATAACACGATGATGAAATTTTACACAGCTGTAACACAAAAGAACTGTGGGTAAGAATAAAGATCATTATCAATATTTTATTTAAACTATAGGGACTAGAAGCTGTTCCAGAGTTGTGTTCACATACATCACAAAACTGTAACTAATGCAGTCAAAAGACTATTGGGGATAATATCAGAATGATGACCAAAAAAGGCCTTGCAGTTTGTTAACATCAGCTTTGAGTATGTGGCTCCCTTTATATGAGGTTAGCATTGTTGTTCTACTCTGAAGTAAAATCCATTCCAAATCATGTCAGCAATCACTTGTTCTACAGACTGATGGCAAATATTTCACCCTCAGTACTTTCAGAGACAGAAATTCAGAAATTCTCAGAGGAGACTGCCCTGACTTGAAGGTATCATAGTCTACATTTGATAGCCTGTAAGAGAGACTTTATCTTTTTAAAGTTCAATTTCCATTCAATGCCCAATAATTTAATTAAACTTACTTGTACATCAGCATTTCGGCAAAGTTCTAGTGGAGGTACATGCAAGTCACAAATATCAGTGTAGACTAAGTTCCAAATCTGCTTATTATTTAAGAAAAATATTTAAGAAGTAATTTCTATGCTCTTTGTCTGGGTTTGCCACGATGAGTAGATGGGAACTCTGTCAAAAGGTGAAAGTCTCAGTATGACTCTCTATTCTAAATCCTAAATTGGTAGGTAAGCTTTTAGAAACATTCCTAATACAGTCAGAAATAGATTTTCAAGAATACCTACCATGGGCCTAACACTTTCCATGGAAATCAATAGGTAAAATGCCTTTCAACTTGAACAGAACTATCTGCCAACAGCAAGCTTTTCAAAAACTGAATATTAATTCTATTAGTAAATTCTAATCAGGTTCTGCAAAAAGACCTTACTATACGCCAGACTTCAGCCACCAGCCTACAGAAACTAACTTTAGAGATAGTAAAAATTGAACTGTTTATTTACTCCCATTTAAGTAAAACTCTCTTTTTTTCTTGCATGAGCCTGAAAGCAGCAAACCTGGAAAACTGTAATTTATAACCCCCTGGTGAAGGCATTCAGCACAGGGGCAATCCATGGAGCTGAACTGTCCCTCACAGACCTCTGAGAGGGACACCTGATGCAGGATTCACTTTGTTGTCATTAATTAAGTCTTTCAAATCCCAGATGTACAGATAAACCGCACAAAGACTCTTCTTCTTCGCTGCCACATCTGTGGGCAAATTAATACTCCCTGTCATTTGTTATGCAGACAGTTCAACCTTGATCTTCTGAGTGTCTGTGCCAGTTGTACTTGAAGCTCTCCAGACACCAAGGAGGGAACACGATGTGCAGCAGCAGCAATATTCATAGCCCTACTAATTGAAATGACCATTTAATCCCGCTGCATTTTCAGGTGGAAAGCACCCCCTGATTTTAGACATTCCTCACCCTGAAGCCATTAAAAAAAGCATCAACATATCAGCATCACCCCATTGTTGTCAAAGCTCAGCTATTATTCCCAGCCCAAGTAAATCGTCCCTCCTAGCTTAAAACAAGTTTACACTTGCCTTTTTAATTTTGCAACGTAACTGGGTTCACAGTATTTTTTTGAACCATAAACAAGAATTATAAATGTCCTCTCCCTGTATTAACCCAATTGGCGAATACAAGAACTTACTAGTCATTCGCAAATCCTCAGACAAATCTGGCCTGAAAAGGAGGTAATTGCAAGTGGTGAAAAACAGGAATGTCATCTGCCTGGTTTGCACATGTCAACTTGAGACTGCCCTTAATTTGGGCTGTTTGAATGGGAAGGGGAAAGGCAGCTGAGCGCGGTGTTAATATGCCACACTCCCCTTCTACCCTCCCAACTCAGCATTTTGCTTTGTCACTATGCAATATTTAGCCACGTGCTTTATTTTCATTTTTAAAAATACAACTATCACCTTAGTTGAAACTACCAAAAAAAAAAAAAAAAAAAAAAAAAAAAAAAAAAAAAAAAAGAGCTAAGCAGCTGATCTGAAAAAATTCATTTGGAGATGGCAGCCTTGAGATTAGTGGCTCCCCTCTGCTCAGACCACGGGACCTCTAAAATTTTTCTGTGTCTCTCATGTTTCTCTTCCATTTATGTTATTAACATTAGCTATGAGAGCCTTGGTCTTTCAGCCTGACTTGTACTGATAGACATTACAGCAGCTCACAAGGCTGCAGTCTCTGGGAAATAAAGAAAACGAGACAGGAGCAGGGTTAGAGAAAGGACATACTTTGAAGAAATCAAATGTCAGTGTTTCATTATGTGTAGGCGGGGAAGAGAAAGAATTAGCTAGCTGTGCTTCACAGTAATTAACCATTAGACCTCTTAATTCATTGAAAAAAATATGAGAAATGGTTAGGATGTATTTCTTGTGTTGTACTGTTCTCTGTGAAACAAAGATTTTATATAAGTTATGTATAGACATTATTCTGTGTGAAAAAGTAAGTTAAACTGTGAATCTAATATGTTTGAATTACATTCAGCTATAGTTACATGCATTAAATAATATATTTTTTTTTAGGCAGGATGATTCTACCCCTTAAAATTTGTCCTTCTTAAAATGACACCATTCAAGATAAAAGGTAATCCAGCATTATCTAGTGGCTTGTAGACAAACCTTTGAACAACTAAAGGGATCCAATTTTCCTCTTCTGTCACGTGTCTACATTTAAAGTTTCATTCAAAAACTGTCTTAGGGTTTATGATCTCCTTTTCTCATTATATGGTATTGGCAAGTATCTTGATGCTTCTGTGAATGCTGTGGAAATTCCCAGTCAAAATAGCATGGTAATGAAGAAAAATCTTCACTAGAAGTTAGAAATTTTAAAAGAAAACTTTTAGTTCAGACACTGACGAAATTTATGCCACAGTGAGGCCAAGGGTTATGAGTCAGGTCTGTGCCTTGGCAATCCCTGCCTTTCCAAACAGGCACTGAGAATCATTAACAGCCAGGAAACACAAAATTAGGGTACGCCCTCCAGTGAGCCCAGTGACTGAGAAATAATACAGAAAGCTGGAAATTAATTCTGCTCCCGCTTCCAGAGTGTACCAAAGACAGCTCTGCCAAGCAATGTATCATTTCTTTCCTACATGACTTCTCTTTTTAGAGAAATACCTTAATCTTCATGAGAATTCTAAAAAAAAACAGCTGATGCTTTAGATGTGAGGCTGATTTACAGCGTCGGTGTGAACAGATGCAAACTTCACCACCCTGGCTTTGTTCACACAACCGAGCCTTAAGACAAGCAGATCCTGATCCACAAGTATCTAGATGTGTTCATGGATTATATCATGTCTGGAACTTGAAACCACAATGCACTGTGGTGCTCAGCTCAGGGACAGTGGAAAACCAAACAGGTTCCTGTTTATGCACAGCCAGGTTATTCAGCATTTGTTGTTCAATATCTACAGCACAGGAAGGGCTGACATTTTACTAAGCATTTCTCTAAGCAGAGTGCAGAAACTACCTCGTCAAATTCCAGTATCCAGCTGATGAATTTGTTAGAGATAAGATTAGAAGCTGCAGCAGTCTGACAAATATTCAGTTCACCCCAACACGAGCCCCAAACATCACCCCTATGAACAGGGAAAGTACATCATCTCAAATGGTCTTATAGACTCATGAGGACCAGTATGAGAATATTTATTTTCAGCTATTTAACAATATAATATTTTAGAATATTTATTTTAAAATAAGGATAGCAAGTGGTATTAGAGTATCCTGATACAGCATCTGAAGAATACCCATTTCATTTTCCTTGTGCTGCAACCAGTGCTGCTTTAATAATAAAATAAATCTTAAAAAATAGCACAAGAGCAAGCCTGGGAATGAACAGCATTACATCAGGATAACTAACTTCAAGGTGTGAATTTCAGTGCTTCAGGGGTTAAATATTCAAGGGCTTGGGACACCCTTAAATAATCCAGTCTACATCCTTTCAGTAGATGTTTGACCCATTAAATATTCACAAACACTTTGAAGACTGGAATAGTGTCAGTTCCCAAAACAAAAAATCTCTCTTTAATGTCACTCTTATTTTAATTTCTGCCACCACATTTCAGGTTATTTGCCACATCTTGATATGGGTAATGATCCAACGAACATTGCTGGTCTGTTTGTGACTAGGGCTTATTACTGTGAACATGAATGTGCTGCTGAGCATTTGACAATCTAAATTTATGTCAGTGAAAACAAAGAAACTAAAAGCACTGCAGACTGGAGATCCCTGGAGATCTCTTTAATTGGAGTTAAAACAAATCAAGTGGCATCACTGTAGGACAGAGCAAAAGACCCCCAGCTATTTCAAAAGAATGTAGCAAGAAAACAACCACAAAATCAAGAACGTTACAAGCAGGAATTAACTCTATAATACTCCCTAGCCAAGAATCCCACCTAGGCCTCAGTAGGCTTGAACCACAGAACAGTGCAAAAATTTCCCCTGTTGCTGAGCAAACTCCAAGAAAAGAACAGTCTTTTTTTGGCACCCATTTGATGTATCAAGGTTTGTCAGCCAGACAAATCTCAGTGCCCTTTCACTTCCTTAATTGATGCTCAGGATTTCAGGTTGTGTTACTCTTTCTAAGACTTTTAGTTCAAACAAACAAACAAACCAACCAACAAACCAACTGCCATTTGGGTATTTTACATTTCTATTCAGTTTCAATGAAAAACAGCTGCTTTCCTCTTTCTTTCCATATCACATTTCCTGGTGACTGACCAGAAGAATGAGGCATTCTTGCCCATTTTTGATCACGACATTGCTAACAATTCCCACCCAATTCACATAAAGTCCTTTGAAGAGCAATCCCAGCCAGTTTTTCCCGTCAGTAAATCTGCTCTCATTCTTTTCACGTGGTAAGCACCTAAAATCACGCCTGCTTTTCCAAAAACATGTGCACAGTGTTACACCCACCTTATTCAAGTTTGCAGATTAAATGTCTCAGTATGAATACATCCAGTCATTCAGGAGTCTTGCTCTAATGCTAGCTGGCCACATGCTCACTGCTGAGAACACATAAGCTTGAAAGTCAAGTTTTCAGCAATTGATAAGTGGCAGTGACCTCAGGTACCCAAGAAGCATCATCAGTCATCGTTTGCTCATGATGCTACGTGGATGTTTTCAGTACTGCCTTTGAATTAACTGTACAGCATCATATGTCCTTTTCAAAAGCCCTTAGCTGAAGGATCTATGGCAAAAGTGCACCACAAAGTTGTGAAATGCTCATATTCTGCAGTGAAGAAATATCTTCTGAACACCTTACAACTCTGGTTCTCTTTGGAAAAATCTGTGTAAGTCCCCCCCCCAGCTAAGAAAAAGGTGCAACAGAGTCCATAAAGACATGGCCACTGGTGTTTTTAAAAGTTTCTTTAGCTGGCTTTCCACCTCTGCTGAGCACAACATTGAGTCTATTTTACTACTGTTTGATCAAAAATAAAAATAAATAAATAAAGATATTGCGACAGGAAAAAAATGAACATATGAGTAATGGAACTCCCAAGGTTTTATGTCAATGTAGAGCAAAAGATAATTTCCCCTTCACCACTTCCTCTTGGCCAGATTTTGGTATTTATTGAGCTCAGTGTTTTGACTTCCAGTAATGTCTTTTTTCTTTGCTTGGATGAGAAGGACCTTCATGTGGCACCTGCACCGCAGTAAAACTCATTGGGAAACCAAGGCCAGAGAGATTTTCCTGGTGAACACTTGTGTTTCCAGAACAAATCACATTGTGAGTCATTGTGAGCAATACTTTCAGGAACCCAGCCTCCCAGTTATCTAAATTAAAATCTCTACAAGTCAGGTTTCCTAAATCTAATTTACTTGTTATTACACTAATGTGTCCTTGGGTAGCTCACCAGAATAAGCCATGAGTCTGTGTAACAGTTGCTTGAAGTTCAGCTCTGAAATTCCACCTGACTTGTAAAACTTCCTGCATTTGAACTGTCCTCCCTAAATGCATCTCTTTTTTTTTTTTTTTTATAAGACAAACTCCAAGTCACAAGCTGACCTTTCAGCATAAGAACACATTCTCATTAGCATTAAGAGTGAATGAATTTCATGCAAACCAAAGGTCTTATGCCTGGGTTTTTGGTGGTGCATCCCTCCACTCTCACCTTTCCCCAGGCTGCTCAACAATCTTAAGAACTCTTGTTAAGGCCTTAGCCTTTATTAATGGCTCCTGGGCAATTAAGCTCCCCTTGAGCTTATCAGAAGCGCTGCCTGTTCTCAGGAGTTTCTAAGGAACATCTGTTGTCTAACAGGACAAGTTCTTCTTTAGACATAAAGTGTTGACCAAGCCTGAGGCTAAGTTTAGAATCAACTCCTTCAGGTTAGAAAGCAACAGGTCCACTGTGAACCCTGTCACTTAATGGGTTCTCCCTTACCCTTTTGTATCCCTTTTGTGCCCTGGTCTGTGTGTAAATTATTCTAAATTGATTCCAAGCTGATTTCTTGTCGTGTGCTTCATCTGTGCAGTAAGTAATGAAGTGAGCCTTGCACCAAATTTTAAGCCTCACTTTTGTAAACTTATTTTAAATCTGCCTTTGCTAATAGCTTTGAGAATGATTCTTTAGGTGACCTAAACTACTCATTTGCACCAGTGCTCAAAACTCACTTATGGGTGGCTTCCCCTTATCTTTTTAAGTATCCTAAAATCTATCCCCCTCCAGTGCAATTTCAGGACACTTGTGGGCTATGTCCCTTCCAGGAAGTTGAGAAGAGATGAAACAGAGCCAGCTGCTCTCTAAGCAGGGATGGCAAGATTCACCTTTAATATGATAATACAGAAATACTCTTGGACTTTAAAATGTACCCCAGCAGTAAGGAGTTAGTTCTTAGCAGTAAGTTCTTTTTTACCCCCATCAAGGACACACAAAGACTGAAAGTTCATGTGATTCTGGAGTGGAGGGAACTTTCCTTTTAATTCCCATAGTACTTTTCTAGAAGCATCATTAATTTCTGAATCAACAGATACAGCATTCAGAAAATAATCTTACAGAATTGTCTGGAATATTACAATAAGCTAAGATATTAATAAGGTGATATAACTTCTTGCTAACAAGCAAGCTAGACTGATTTATCTAGTGATTTTACACCCCAGGCTGTTCCAATTTATTTCCAAAGACAGTGGTAAAGACTCAATATTTGAAATCCTATCAGCCTTAGCAGCTGTGATGAGTCACATAAATGAGGTAGAATCATTCTTTCTTGGGTGAAGAATGTCAGATCTTACAAAGAATCTTTGGTGTACCACCAAGCACAGGTATGAGAGACATGAAGTCTCCCAAGCATGATAATTCCCACATATAAAGCAGAAATTCAGTCTCCTCAAACTGCCAGATGTAATATTGAATTACTTAAAAGTATTTTAAAAGATGCTAAAACTAGCTGAGCGTAGCTGAAGCACATACAGATTGGGGGGAGAAAAAGTAAACCAAACAAAACAAAAACAACAAAAAAAAATCAAATAAACACAGAGAACTTGATTCTCCTCTTTCCTAATTAGTGGTAGGGTAGAACACACTGAACAACAGAGATACTAAGAGGGCATTTCATACTCACAGCAACAATATTTACCTGTTTACCTACTTTCATTCAAGTGAGGGATACAGCTGTGGTTTGCTCAGAAAACAGCAGAAAGCCAATGAAGAATTAAGCATTACTGTTTGAGCTATACTACTGCTACTACTTCTCCAAACTTCTGTGTCGTTCAGGGGTCTCATTGTACATGTTTTATCTGCAGAACATCCAAAGAACGTATCATACCCCACGTGATATTGTGCTACCGTGACACATTTGACAAAAGGCAAAAGAAAACACAGAGAATATTCATTTGCCAGTGATTATGCCAACATCAAATAGCAAAATATACGGAAAAGTAAAAATTTTTTGCACTTCCTACAGATAGAAGAGTTATGAAGAATGCTGCTGCACAAATCATCAGCCTTGCTTGCCAATCCAACTATATCATTGCAACCTTCAGCTGACCATCCCTTCTCCATGGCAATAACCATAAGGCATTGCCATCACTTTCAAGGCTCATTGTGACTGATCCTTCCTACCCATCATCTCTCACCACGTATTTAGGGGCCTCCAATCAAACTATAATGACAGATTCCCATCATTTTCTTGGTAATTTTTCAGACAAGCATCTCTACACTTCCTGCCAGTTTAAGAGCTGACACATCCAGAAAGGCACTTGATGGCTCTCCTTTGTATTTTCCCTTCAAATTTTCCTTTGCTGTAATATCAATAAGAATATTGTGTTGTATGAAAAGAGATCCTTAACATGTTGATCAAGAATATCAAACTGTCTCCCTCCCAACCTGCCTGTTAACCTTTGTGTTCATCTGAACCCATGAAATGTTTACCCGTCCTGCTAAAGCTGTAGAGCTCTGCGGTTTATTCTGTCTGTTAGGACAGGATAAATGGGCACGTGTCCCTCAGAGGAAGAGGGAAAGCACCCACCAAACCCACAGAACGTGTTCCTTATTTTAACCTAGATCAATATAACACAGCTCCACCAGATGGCAACACGCTACACCCAGCTGAGGAATAGCAGGCACTGGCACACACTCCCTCCCCTGACTGCTTGTGTCTGAGAGGATTCAGTGCTCACCCAATCATCCCTAAAAAACCAGCACACAGAGAAATGATATCCCTCTCTCTGTTCTTGAAAGTCACGTGAGAAAACACATACAGGTACTGAAAACGCAGAGCACTAACAACTGCAAATTTTCCTTTCAGAAAATACGGGTTACTCACTTCATCGACGATATTTCATAGAGGAATAAACCACGTGTGAGCCATCTGCAGGCTCACTGTCAGTGCAGAAGCATTTCAATTACATCCTGACCACTGCTGCTCATTCAGTTCCCACCCAATACAACTCTCCAGCTGAAGCAATGGTTTTTATGCAAGTTGACTGGTCTGTAAGAGGTGCGGGGTGTCATTTAAATATAGTGAAAATTAGCACAGCACCAAAAATGGGGACCCAGCCTCTCTGTGCAATTAACAAATGTATGTGGTTAGCCAAAAAAAAAACCAAAAAAAAACCAAAAAAAACAAAACAAAACCAAAACAACCTGCAGTGTAGTTTGGTGTTCTCCAGCTAGTCACATATATACCTCCTTGATTTATTGCCAGTGCAGCAGATACATAGTAGCTCTGCAGTAAAACCATGGCATTATGAAATTCCAGATAAGCCAGGATCACACCAAGATTAAGACAGTACCTTCCCAGGGACTTTGGCAGAAAAGCACTCTTATATGCAGAAGCTGAGACAGAATTCTACAGTAGGAGGAAGGTGGATGAACTGCAACATCTCAGAGCAAGATAATCTAGGCTGCCAGAACTATCCCAGGCCTCTAAGTCCATGTGCACTACTTCCAGATAAAATAGGTTTCTATCAGAGCTGTCACTTGTTGAGTCATTGTCCTCTTCACAGAGTCATGGAATCAGCAGTAAACCCCCAGTGCTAGGAAGTCTCTTATCTCCTAATTTAAAAAAGCACTAAAAAAACCCCCCTAACTAATGTATTCTACCTCTTTCCTGGAGATGAAGTGATGGGAGATCCTGTTAAAACAAATCCCCATGGCAGCTTCTGCTTTACTGTCCCACTGAAAACACTGCAGGCCAGACCTGACTCAAAGCCACCTGCTGATTTCAGCGGGCTCTGGTACAACACTTGGCCCAGGAAGACTTTTCAATTATCTCCTTAACAAGGCACTCAGCTGATTAACAGCCCTCCACCTGCTACCCTAATGGGAATGGTTTTACTGTTACGCTTCTCAGGGCAGCAGATATGCCTGTACAATCATCAGCAAGCAAACTTTAAGGAAAATCTGTTCACTCATTCATTTACATTGTTTAGCTGTTACAGAAGATCCCAGTCACTTCGCTGCAGGCAGATCCTCATTTCAGGATCAAGCTATCACTGAAACAATTGAAATGCTGATTCTAGGAAAATAGCTGATCTTTTAGAGTATGTCTCTCTCTTTACTGATGGTAAAAAAAACCCCAAACATGAGAAAATAGTATGAGAAAGCAATATCTGTGCAGACTTTCTGAACTGAACAGAGGCGAGGGAATCTTAAAGAGATCACAGAATTCCAGTAAATTGCAAGATACAATCTGAGCTCACTGTTCAGAAGATATTTGCTGGGTTATAAAACACTGAGAAGGATATTAAGGGGTAATTGGTCAGGAAGAAGTAAAAGCTTATGAAAAGGGCAAACTAAGGCTAAATACAACAGCACTATATTCCCCGCTAGGTAGACCTGAATTTTAATCTGATCCTTTTTTGGGTTTTTATGCCACCATTCAAATTCACAATTTGTGGGGTTTTTTTCAGGTTTTTGTTTGTTTGTGTTTTTTGGGGGTTGTTTGTTTGTTTTTTTTTACTATAAAAAGACTGTAGTAGTCCCTACTAATTTATTTCTAGTTCTAAAGTGCAACACTAGTCAGAACTGTCTGATGACACCAAATACCTTTTTTTTTTTCAAATTTTAAACACGTTCAGTTTAAAATCTGTCATCAGCTCTCAAAAAAAAATTAAACATTCAGCTGCAAATGTAACTGCTCATGCTTTGGTTTTGCAATGTGAAAGAGACTTTATCTAAAAGCATGACGCGCACATTTTGAAACCATTTTGAGGTGAAGGCTGCTAGTGCAACAAACAGTCAGAAAAATTTCTCTTCTGTTTGAATTACCATGTTTTAGTAGCACATACCTTGCTCTTGAGTCTTCTCATCCTTATTTCTTCATAGCCAAAATGTTAACTTTTGGGTAAAAAAAAAAAGTGGATCCAGACTCCAGAAATGCAATTTCTTAGGTTATGATTGTGGAACATTTCAATGTGAATAAGGTATTGTATAATTTTATTTCCAAATGCCATTAACTACTGTGAAAAGCTCAATAAAAGCCACAGCCTGAGCCTCTGTATCCTCTAATACAATGAAAGCGTGATTTTATACCCAACCCTCTCCCCTAGTTCTGGGCATGCATTACTATTACATGTCAACTTAAAAAATTTAGACTTTTTTGCTTCAGTATGTGAGCCAAACTAAGGTTGGTAAGTGCATTCTGAAAAGTCTCCCCTCTGAGTTATCTCCAACCTGTTTTCCATTTGCTACTTTGTGTTTTCCTGAGGCAGTTGTTTTAACAAAATAACAAGAGTATTGACAGAGTTTGATACAACCACTGGTCTTGTCTAATGTTTAAAGTCTTACACGTCCATATTCTGAGCTCTTATTGTTCATAGAATTGCACAAAAACGCAGGAAAAAATTAAAAAAAAAGTACACAGTTGGTGTCCAGGAGAGTATTTGGCACCACCACCTTGGCAAATAACTTCTTCTTTATAAACTGAAGGGAAAGCACTCATTGTATTGGATTTTCTCATACTGGATTCCCTAAATTAAAACACATTACCTTCCTGCTGTTTTCCCTGTTTTGAGAAACAAGAGTACCTTGACTGCCAGAAGGATCAAAGCCAGATTTCTCATACATGATAATTTTATCAAGTGAAATTAACTGGAGGGAAAAAAAAAAATTGCAGTAACTTCAGAGCTCTGGAGACACTTTTGCTGCTGTCATTTATTTTGCTTCTGCCTTTTTTGCTGTTTATGTATCACTTTCAACCCTTTCTTTCCCAGCCCTTAAGTCTTACTAACTTGCCTTCCCAGTTCATCTCTAATTTGGGTTCTCAGTCAGTCTTCAATGTTCCTTCATTTATTCTGACCTAGTCCAGTCTAGCCTCTCACTTTTTGTTTTCCTCCAGTACCTTTCCCCCTTCTGTTCATCTTACTAAGCTCTGGCATAAATTCCTCCTGCTTTAACATCTGCTTTAGCTTCTCAGAGCAAAAAAAACATTTTGCAAAGCCTCAAAAGCTTTTCCCACAGGGTTGTGCCGTGCAGGCATCATCCTGCTTGTGCTTCTGCTTAAAAAATTATCGTTCAGACATCATTTGGTGCTTGGGGAGACAAGAGCCTGAAAAGGACTGGAGAGTTATGCACTTTTTCCATGCAAATGGCTGTAACATAGCACATTACCTATTTCCTGTTAGTCATGGTGCTATCTGGAGAGTAAAGTCAAGTAAAAACAAGTAACACCCACCCCACTTGGGGGCATAAATAATCCGCTCCCAAACACAAAATCTTTCTTTTATTTTTTTTTACATGCTTGCCATTATTTTCTGATGCTTTCCACTCTTACCAAACAAACAAACAAACAAAAAACTACCAGCACCAGGGCACAAAACCACACTGAACACAAACTGTTGAATACAAGTCTGACCTAACTGCAGAACACCCATCCTGATCCAAACACCGTGCACAGTGACCGTATTTCACTTCACAAAATTAGCTCCCCCCTCTCCTTCAGCAAAGAATGTACCACTGTGCAGAGTACAAGTTACCTCATGGGAACAAACCCAGAACAAAGCAGATGCTTCTCTGCACTTTGCTGTGTTAGGCCACTCTAAAGAGTTCATGGCTACTAAAAGAAAGAGAGACATCTGATAAATATACAAAAACATTAATTTATGAGAAGATATTCTCCTGAGACAGAAAACTCTGGCTCTTTTTCATGTCCCTCTACTTGAGAAGCCACTAATCTCAGGATAAGCCTGCACCCTTTAAGGGCTTTCAATTGTCTGCATTTTGTAAAGGGTCAGATTAAACCTCAGGTTTCGAACATCTCTCCAGTCAGACCAATACATAACAATATTGTGACGTTTCCAGCTGAGGAATTCTAAGGGGCTATAAAATATTTAGCAGCATGAAGAAGCCCTTTCAGGGAGAAATTTTCTCAGCCTATGTCACTCAGAATCTATTTGCTGAACTGTTTTTTGGACAGGTTTCCTAATACCTTGACACACAGAATTTGTAGCCCATAAAAACTGTACTTGTACATGTGACGTGCACTTTCACTTACAATTAGACACCTACACAAAGTGAAGGAATTGTGATATGCAAAGGACTTTTTTCAAGGGCTTCCTAATATTTAAAAATCCATTGGAAAGTTAGTGCATATTTATCATTTAGAGTAAGAGTCATAGAGACTTCTAAAATTCTTCCACTCATTACAGAGCAGTCCCACAGAGAGGCTGGATGAACATAATATGCATGAGCTTCAAAATAAAGGAAAAGAAAACAATACAACCCACTGTAAACATTGAGATTACAGAAAAGAAAAGGAAATTACACAAGGGGAAAACAACATATTGGTCATAGTCCATTAAAGTGAATAATTAAGGAACTGTTCCAGTGGTATGCTTATATACTTAAAATGAGACGAATTCAAGACAAAAAAATGGCCCAAATGTTTTCTTCCTGTAGCTGGAGTGCAATAAAAACAGGAAAACAAAGCAAATCAAAACACGTTCAGGAAGGAGAATATTCATTTCAAATATCTGAAATACCAGTGTCACTATACAATAATGAATATTCTTTAACTAAAATTGATGTGTGCAGCTCAGTCCTACCCTGCTTCTCAGAGGTTTCAGAGGAACAAAAACTCTGGACCAACAGCCCATGCCAAAAAAATTCTGAAGTGTAATTTGAGAGCAAACATCCACCAAAGATCTGATTAGATCAGACCTAGTTAAATAACTAGTTAAAATGCCATAGCTGAGAAAGGGAAATAAGTCAGATTTTAACTGTGTGAGAGAAAAAGGCACTTTCTCTTTTGAAAAATAAAAACTGGGAAAGTACCAGGAGACGTGTTCCAAGCAATTGTCTTACAATTGGAAACCTGAAAGGATGTACAGATGACTAGACACCACCTGGACAAGCAGATGAGGGGAATCCTTGTTCCTGCTAAAGAATGAGAACCTGGAGTGTCGATGCAACAGTAACTTTGATGATCCTACATAAACAGAGCATCAACAGTGTCCTGATAATGAAAAACTGGTGCTAAGAATCAAAGTATGAATAAATAAGGAGGTACAAAGCAATTTAATTGTCTGAGAATGACACAGAGCTGGTCCAAAGTAAGAAATAGAAGCAAAAAGTCCTAAATTATTTGCTAACTATCAAAGTTCAGGAAAACTGTGGACTTGCCAAATATAAATTGATTTAAATGGTGAATAATTTATTCTTCTACAGTAAGTGTGGTTATAGATCACAGCAAATTCACAGTATTGACACAAGAAATAAAACCTTTGAACAACAAAGATTTCTTAAAGATTAAGGAATGTTTGTATCAGAAAAGGTATTGGGGAAAAGCAGAACTTTGTCAGAATCAAAGAAACAGATTTACATGCTGCAACTGCCTCAGAGACAGACATGAGAAAACCATTACAGATAAAATGACAGCACACCACTCTTGTGAAGCTGGTGTTCAACTTACCCAGGGAAAAACTTGGAAAAAAAAGAGCATGTGAAGTTGGCAATGAAAAGAGAAGAATATTAAGACATGAATAACTAAACACAGCTCATGGTATGAGCTGCCTTAACAAGCTATTTTAACTGCAGTGTTGTATGGTATCACCATCTTTCTTGTTCTTTAGCTTTCAGTAAAGGGCATAAGATGAAAATGTCTGATTTGAAAAATCAAAACTCATAATTACCGTCAAAACTAAGAAATCTTGTCCAGGTTTTCTTTAGAATGGGTACACTTTTCAGTTTGGTAACAGTTTTGTTCTGTCAGCTGTTGGTATTAACTCATTCATTACTTCTGGAAGCTGAGGTATCCTCTTATGTTACTTGTATTCAATAAAAGCTATAGAGCAAACTGTTACTGTAAATTATAAACTACTGTACAGCTCTCTTGACAAACTGTAGACTGATTGACTAATAAATTGGTTTGTTCCAGCATAAGTACTAGCATTGTTTTGGCTTTGACACTGATGTACATCAACAAAGTGATCTTAAGCTGAACATGTTAAAAACCACTATGTTTAGACTCTATTTGCAGTACTTGCTGGTACCTGCGAACAGATCTATCAGCTGCAGAAAAATGGACCATTTTCTCTCCAAATACATAATGAGGCATGAAACCCAGAGGGCAAACTGTGTGGTTTTAGGTCAGCAATTTTTCACAAGGCTATAAAACTGATGGACAATGTAACTGTCTCCCACACCTAAAGGAAAAAAAAATCACTCTCTAATGTAAAAATAGAAAAGATATAAATAAATTTGATTTCACTAAAGGTGTCATGGGATAACTGTCTTATTGCTGCAAGGATTTCAAGGAACCATGGTAATTCCCATAGCTACAGCTGACAGAAAAGCCTGATGCATGGTGAGTCATGGAGCTGAACTCTGCAGAGCTGAAGAATTACCCCTACGGAATTTTGTGCAGTGCCCAACCCCTGAAACAGAGGAGGACTGGAAAAAACAAACAAACAAACAAACAAACAACTAAGCTCGCAGACATATTTCTAGTTTGGTTTATGCATACACCCAGCTGCTGTGACCATTTTAATACCAAGACTTTGTGTTTGATAAGAAGCTGCGCAAAGCATGTGATAGTCAAACGTTAAGAGTAAGTTGCTGACACTCCTTGTCACAAACATTTCAGGACTCGCTGTTCCATGAGTGTAAGTGAGGAAATGTGGTAGAACTGATGTGTTAGGAACAGGAAGCTTAGCAAGCAAAGATACTCTTGCATCAGGCCCTCACTAAAGCATCAAGCTATATTAAAATGTGTTTCCCATATGAATTACACCAACTGCACCGACAAAACCTTGCACAGGTGCCCTCGTGGCCATAAGCCTGCACTGAGAATACCAAGGTGCTATTTTTGTTTTGCTATTGATCTGCTTCAGGGTTTCAGTAAGCCTTTCCTCAGTGAGATAAACTGATGACTGTTAAGATAAACATGATGTGCCCTGAAAAATATCCTCTTAAAATATGGTATGTATCAGCTACCCACAGTGGCTGAAACCCACATATACTTTTATGTCAGTATAACAATGTCAATAGAATAACTTTTTGCTAGAATAAAAATATCACAGAAAATTTCTCCCATTACAGACAATATCATACACAAGATATGGCCACTAATCACCGCTATCTATTTATGCTGGATAGATTTTCCAAAACTAGGACTTAACTAGAGTGCTTTTCACTAGCTGGTGGCTGCTGTAGAACCAGCACTTCTAGACCTAAATGCTGTTCATTTGTTCCCCTCAGCTTTGGTTTTCAGTTAAAGGCAGCCTTGCAGAACAACTATGAATCAAGCCCTCCTATTCCATAGGTAAAAATCATGGGAGGTTTCCTAGAACGATGCATGACCCATAAACCCACACTTACATTCCAACATAATGCCTACTCACAGGCACACATCCATTATTCAAACCCTTTGCTTCCTTGGACATCAGGGTGCATTGGGAAGTAACACATAAATGGACAAATCATTCAGCACACGCCAGCAAACAGCAGTTTTCCCTATTTGATTCACCAACTGTCAGATTAACAACCTTCATTTTCCATCGAGCCAGGCACGTAGAGGACATTTTTCTTAGGAAGGGGAAAATCCTAAATTCCTTGAACACCCTAACCTATTACCAGTGAACAAGCATTAACTGTCTTAGGTCTGTGCAAGCATTAGCTGCTCTGTAAGACCAGAAAGAAGTTGAATGAGATTGCTTTTAGTAACAGCAGAAACAAATGTCCCTGCTTTTAGAATCAGAAATAAATTCAAGACTTTTACAGATGGGTAAAGAAAACTCCCAAACCACCCGAGACACAAATGTTAGAATAAAAATGCTGTCTACTGGGACTTCCTAATGAGATACAAACCTGGCAGAGGGTGCCTGCACAGATTCCAAAGGGCAGCAGACATCCACGTTTCTGAGCACGTTCTCTTCAGCCCCAGAGCAAAGAGCACAGTGTAGCAACAGGGTGATGCTACATCCTCTGTGAAGTTGCTCAGACAAGAGGGGCAGACTGGAAGCAGCAGCCAAAATCCTCCTCAACACACACACAAAAAAAGGGAAGATCTCACCGAGCAGACAGGCAGAATGTTCCAGGCAATAAATTTATAAAGGCTATCAAGGAATCAGCCATGAAAGGGCAGAAGATTCCCAAAGAGGCATCCCAAAGTCAGATGCCAGAAAAGCAGATGATTCTCATTGTGACACAGCAAGAACCAAGTTACTGAAGGGGATTTTACTTTTTTTTCTTCCTGACAATTTCTATCCTTTTTATTACTCAAGAACTGCAGCATGATATCAATCTAAAAATTTGACGGTGTGTGTGTCAAAGTTTAAATGCAAATTTCTAAAATAATCAAGTCTTTATAACATTACCAAATTAGAATAAAAACAAACAACCAGGCCAGAAAGTAATTTGCCAGTATTTTCATACTCTTATACCCATAATATCTTACAAAATAAAACTTATCAGCATGCTACAAAATATCCCAAGTTACTTTTAAAGATTTTCTTCCATTAGTTTCAGGGTGATATCCAGACTTGTGACAACTTGAAGATTTGGTGTGAAATAAACAGTTCTGTTGGTGCCAAGTCATTAGTTCATGACTTTTAGATAAAATGCAGCACTTGGCACAACATTTTCCACAAGGAAAAGCTCATGTAGGGTACTTATTTAGGACTTTGTGTTTTAGTGAATGTCTTTTTGCTTGTGCTTGAGCTTGTGTGGGTAAAAGCATGAAATCAGCACTTGCCCATATTTGTAAAAAAATGTATTGATTTAGGTGTCATTCAAATGAGCCTGTAGGTCCTTGTAAAGTGACAAGAAGTGGCAACACAAAAGAAAAGATCAGCGGGACAACATAAATTAATTGGCAATAAAATAAATTCTCTAAGGTCCTTTTCTTTCGCTGTTCTACAAGCTTATGTTCTTGTTCCACAAGCAATATTTAAACAGGCTAATACTCTCAAAGTGTCTGTTCAGTCACAAAAGAAAGAAATCCTCTGAGCTGGTGATTCCCACAGCATAAGGGAACATACAGGCTGTAAGAGTGGCAGCTTCCAAACACATCTTAGGATTTCACCCAAATTCATCACCTGTTTCTCCCATTAAATCTTTATTTCTTATTATCAAGAGCCTAGTAATTCACAGTAACTCTTTCTAGTGATACAGCGCTCTTTCTGCCTTATGTCTCCCTATTTCTTGTGCCTGAACTGCACTTTACACAGAATTTTGCCCCTCCACGCTGAATTTACTGGGATATTTTTTGGAAGGTTTTGGTTTTTTTCCGTTTATGCAAAATGGTCCATACTGAAACTGTCAATCTTTTTCTGCCTCTTTCCCCTGCTATAATCATTCTCTATATCTCTGACTTTATGTTTTTGAAAGAGTACATGACAATGCTGTATAAGAAAATAGTAGGAAAAATTCAAAGCAGGCAACATCTCTGCCTACTTAGTGTTTCAGCCCTTTTGTTAGGAGCTGGACACAGAGAAGTGTTTGCCTAAAAACTTTGAAGAAAAAAAACAAAAAACAAAACAGCATCTCTGGAATATAAACTAAATTAGATGCTGTTTTCCTTATCAAATATGCACATTTTATTTCCATTTAACACTTAAGTTTAAAAGAGACACTTCATGAGATAGTGATTTTACAGTAGTGGAGTATCCTAATCTGTTTCACTTTAATAAAAAAAACAATTTAACAGCATCCTCAAACTTGCTCAGATTGAAGAAGTTAAATCAAGTTGCTGACCCTTCCCAGCATTTTGCTGGTTTCTAGACCAGTCTACTTGGATATTACGTAGATAAACTGAATCTCTGCAAGTTTTCTGTGGATAATGTGTAAGTTCTTAAAACAATGCTTAACAGTGCTGTTCATGTGACAGAGAAATTTATGAAAAACTTAAAATCCAGCGCTTCTGGCAGAAAAAACTATCAAAATATTTACTTGTGCTTTCTAGCTTAGTTGTCTCCTGCAAAAAGTTCTGCTTGGCTACCTTGGAAATTTGAGCTTAGCTACCTGGAATTTATGATGTATTGAATGCAGTTCCAATATCATCTTTCTTTCTGAGTCTATCCCTATGTTTTTTGCAGGTCATCAACGAATCTGTCATCGCTTCAAACTCTGGAAATCAGGGCAACAGAAAGACCCAGCAATTTTGAAAGTGATGACATACGTCAGTACTACTTTATACAGTCTTTACACACCAGTGAACTGAGGCACACACTAAGCACTGAAACTTGGTGAGCACAACAAAATTGGATACAGAGAGTATGACTTCAGGTACTCTGCAACACAAAATCCATTAAAAATCTACCTTGACATACGTATTCCTCTGTAGCACAAGCTTTGACAGTTTTCAGATGCACTCACGAATGAAACGGCATATGGAGTCAACCTGCATTGGCAGAGGAATAAATTTAAATTGCTGTCCACTATTACCAAAATATATGGGAATATTTTTACCACATCTAGTCTAGCTCTTGATCTTGTTACTTTTCATCTGTCATATCTAAAATCCTTTTACTCTAAACCCTGAAGTTCTCCCTCATTAAGGCACCGTTCCCTTTACGTAGATAAATCTAATGTGATCAGGCAAAACCTGTCTAAATCCATGGATGGCAGACTTGTTACAAGTTAATTCCCAGA
Source organism: Empidonax traillii (assembly GCF_003031625.1). NCBI lineage: Eukaryota > Metazoa > Chordata > Aves > Passeriformes > Tyrannidae > Empidonax > Empidonax traillii. The sequence continues at coordinate 164,474 of NW_020956084.1, forward strand.
TAACCTGAAGCCCAAACCCAGCCCTGTACAATCAGCCTCACAGATTGACACTAACGCTGAAAAAGCGAATACACACACCTCGCTGCTCTTCCTATATTTATTTAATACAAATTGATGTCACAACCTGTATCTCGAGTATCTTCTCTCATGAATTATTCCCCGTCATTAACTCCACATGTTTCATCCTTAGCAACACCAGTCAGCAGAAGCAGCCTTATTGAAGCTCTCTTGAATGATAGCTCCTCACAGTCTCTCTGTCATCACTGAGCCAACGTATGATTTAAGCCATAAATATGGAATTTATAATGGTTTTCTTTAATGGTCAGACGGAGAAACAGAAAATGGCACAGCCTACATACTGTTTGTTACTGTCACATTACTATTAAAGCTTTATAATCCCATGCTTCAGCCTTCTGGGTATCTCCTGAAGCAAGTATAAAATCATTTCTCACCTCCACAGGCCTTTTAAGACAATGATGCCACCAATTCTCTAACATTGTTGCAAAATGTTAGATGAAAAGACATCCTGATTTACAGTCTTGCGTTTTGAAGGGATACAGACAATTTCAGGATCATATTTCTACATTAAAACATCCTTTCACTGATCTCTTTACTAGTGCTGGCAAAGGCTATTGTAAATAACAGAATTAAAGAAGAAGGAAACCCCACTTTGCTGCTTTGGATCTTTTTGTGCCCAGCTGGCTTCAGGACTTCATTATGTTAAGGTTCTTTTTCACCTCCATCACTGTGTGGTGAGATGATATAACTCCCTGTTCTGTTCCCAACACCAGTCTCTACGGCTCACTAGAATTATTTTTTTTTTTTTTTTAAGTTCTTGCAATGCCTTTCTGTATTTGCTCTGACTATAACTCAGCTTTCTTACTATTAACACCCCCTGGAGATCAGTTGGAAAGCCAAATAGTAATTAATTATAAATGAGTGGGGAGGGAACTGAAGCCTCTAGAATGACTAACTGGCCTTAATTTCTTGTTAGTGTTACTGGGCTGTGCTACACTGATATACTGAGGGTAATAGCTGTGAGTGGGCAGGAACACGCAGCAGATGATCTTACACATCTTTTGTGTCTCATTTTATCATAACTCAACAAAATGAAGTTATTCTGTGGGACAGGAGCAACACAGGTAGAGCAGCCCAGTGCCAAATAAGTCTGCACGAGGTATCATTTACAAGAAGGGTGACGTTTTCAAAAGGCTTGGAAGGAACAGACATATTCTCTCAAAAATTCTGGACTGAATCCAGTCTGCAAAGAGAGCAACGTGACAGAAATAGAAGAAAAATAATCTCATCCAGCACCTTTTTCTTTTTGTCTAGTAAGCTCCAACTTTCTAAACAGAAATAGAAAAACCAATAAAAAAAAAACTTTGTACAGGCATTAAGTGGTAATTCAAAGCTTTCTTTTAGATACCACTACCATCATCTTAATTTGAAACCAGCACAGGTATTATAAATCTAAGGTACTTATTAGCGCACATGTGCTCTTTTTATTATTATTATTATTATTCTAGAAGCTCCAAGAATAAGCAGGGGGGCAGTGTCACTCACTCACCTAGATGTGGAACAAATGAACACCAGCAAAAATTTCACACCTACTGCCTGACAAGTCCATCGTCCTGAAGATGCCCATGGGGGTCACCAAGGTTTGGAAAAGACCTTCCAAGACCCTCCAGCCCAACCATCCAGCCCAGCACCACCACCACCACTGTAACCCCTAAAAAACACACCCCAGATCCAGACACCCGCTCAGCACGTTATACAATTTAAAAATAAATAAATAAATAGATCCTATCAAATAAACAGGAAGAGACAGAAACGAGCGACACTGTAGCGACCAGCAGGCCGCGCTGGGTTTGTAGTGACCAACGGGCTGTGTTTTGGGTTCCCACCACCACCACCATTAAAAGAAGCAAGAGATTTCGCGAGGGTTTCGTTTTTATTTAAAACAAAAACAAACAAACAAAACCAAACAAATAAACAAACACCGCCTTCGGCAGTGCTGATTACGGGGCCAGGAGAAGGGGGGGGGGAAGCGTGTGCGAAACAGTGTCTCTGTGGGACCCGGCTGAGGGCACGGGTCATGCCCGGTCCCCCGGGAAGGCGCGGGTCGTTCCCGGGGGAAGGCACGGGTTATTCCCGGGGGAAGGCACGGGTTATTCCCGGGGGAAGGCACGGGTTATTCCCGCTGTGGAGGCCGCGGGTCGCTCCCGGCCCTCCGCCCCGCCAGGGGCCGCCGCTGCTGCCGCCGCCACTGCCCGTCCGGAAGCGCCACCGCCCTGAGGGAGGGCCGTGCATGGCGGGCGGGCCGGAGCCCGGGCACAGGGAGCGGGACGGCGGCAAAGCACCCACGGGCAGGTACGGACAGGTACGGGCAGGTACCGGGGAGCAGCGGGAGGGCCAGGCCGGGGCAGTGCCGTGCGAGGCTCCCCTTTCCCTGGTGCCGCTCCGCTTTCCTCCACCACCCCGATCCCGTTTCCGCCGGCAGCGCTTGAACAGCAACACGCTTTGTTTGGCCCAGCAGCTCGCTTTGGATTTTGTAGCTGAATTAGTGCTTAAGTGACTGCCCGGTGCTTAACATCAGGCACGCTCAGCGGTGGGAGCTGCACAAAAACATCCAGAATTACCAACCTTTGTGCATATCCCAAGACCGGTTCTTTAAAAGGCTCGGGGTGATTCGGTGTGTTGACTTGCACCTGATGGAACACACAGGAAAGCGCTGCCGGGTGGGAATTGCTGACTGACATTAGGCAGCCTGTGCAGCTTTTTTTTAATCCCCCCTTAGAAACTACCTGGAAACAGGATGGGTGGATTGTTTAGCCCATCAGCAGTCTCTGTCTGTGCTGGTCTAAACTATCATGGATTGTGCTAAGAGAGGTGACCCTGACCAGAGCAGGCTGCTGTCCGTATAGATATATCCACCTCATGCCTTGCTCCCAAATTGCTTTTGTAAAAGTAATGCTGCTAAACATTTTAAATAAATAAATAAATGCTTATTGTAGCTGGGGAAAAGTGCCTCTAAAAGGAATATGAGATGCATGGTTTAATTCCAGAATAAATTTAGTCTCTTTTTAACCTTGTCTACACTAGGAGGCAATAATTTCTTTACATGTTTTTGTGAAATTACTTAAACCCGATATGCCAAGCTTATGGATAAAAGGTTTGCAGTGCAAGTCTAATTGATTTTAATTCTTCCTCTAGGGTGATCTTCACAGAAACTACTAGAGGCTTCAAAGAACTCATTTTAGGCAAAATAAGTGCAATCAGTTGTTTAGATAAAGTAAAATGGATCCTTGTTCAGTTGGAGTTCAGCTTCAAGCTACCAATGAGTGCCACAAGACCTATTACACCCGTCACACTGGCTTCAAGACTAAGCAAGATGTGTCTTCATCTGACCTGCTGCTGCTTCAGCTTAGGACTGGAATAACCCTCTCAGAGAACAACACAATCTGCCTCCACCACGCGAAAATTTACATCGAGAGATTTGAGGACTTGCAGAAATCCTGCTGCGACCCCTTTAACATACACAGAAAGCTGTCCAAGAAGAACTTACGAGCGATTGACATGGACGACGCGGCTTTTCTCAGCGCCAAGTTCGGGAGACAGTTCGTACCCGGTTGGAAGCTGTGTCCCAAGTGCATGCAGATAATAAATGGATCTGTGGATGTGGAACCTGAAGAGAGACAAAGGAGAAGACTTGATCCAGATGTACACACGTGGATCGGTTTTCCCATCCCCCCCCGAGTCCTGCAAGCTGTTGGAATTGGGCTTCGTGCAACTACTACATAAAGAAATTCATTTTTTTATCATAGAAATAAGGAAGGATTTAGTCCTTAAGATGGGTGGGAGTTTGGCGTATTTAAACCTTTATTTGGAGGACCTTAAAAGTCCTCTCCTCTAGTTAAACATTATGGCCTTTAAACATCTGAAAAACTGTGTCTGCTAGGGTGGCTTACAACTCCTAAGTTCATGTAAATACCAGACTGCTGCTGGTATTTTAAGCTGTTCTTCAAGCCCTACAAACAACAAACTGAACACTGCAACTGCAGAAGTTGTTTCTAAGGGTGTCTCTTCAGTTAAAAAAAAAAAGAAAAAAAAAAAGGATTTTTTTCCTAGCAGTTCATTACCAAATGAACCTGCACGGAGGTGAATTAAGTGTACTCTGGTTGTGGTGTCTGGGCTGTGAAGGCCACGGTGCTGGGTCAGGGGCAGTCCTGAACTGGTGTGGGAGGATGGTGCTGAGCTCAGGGTGCAGCTGGTGCATGGCTGTACACAGGTCATCAGCAGTGTGGGCAGCCAAACTAGCAAGAGCTCATCCACACATGCCCTGAGCAAAGGACAGTTGCATTCTAGGAACTACTGCACAGCTGTGCTTTTTAGTTACATGATTAGGAGGCTGATAGGAGTGAAATCCGAAAGCATGGGTTAGAACTGCTGCTGCAAAGCTTGTATTGCTGAGTTCTGAGACTGGTGTAGTTCTCCAGCATAAACATTTTAAGACTTAAGAATCCTAGGTCAGAAATTCACCTGGGTTATTACAATATCCTGGCTTGACTGGACATTTTCTTAAGAATCTAGATTTGTAATTAAATGCCATTTTCTGTCTTTCTTCAGGGACGTACAGCCAAGGCTTTAAAGTCTCTGCAGTTTGCTAACCCAGGGCGGCAGACTGAGTTCACCCCTGAGACCAGCAAGAGGGAAAAAAGAAGGCTGCAATCAAAAATTGCAGCTTTTAATTCAGACAGGTAATCTGTTTGCTGTATTTACATTATCTTTCATCTCAAAATAAAGTATCCTCTATGGTCAGTGTCTCTGGAGCATTCAGCATTATCCCTGTGGGTCTTTGTGTGTTGCTTTTTTGGTTTTGAGGATGCTAAAGCTCACTCTCATCCTTGAGATAAACCAGAAGATAAAAGGTTGGCATGAAACCAGTATTTCAGAATATAAACGAGTGTTTGTGAGGCATGAAAAGACTACACAGATCATAGATGTAGCTATCAATTTATGCACAAGCTGAAATTCTGATAGTAGGCTAAATCTGATTATAGTAAGATCAAGCAGACTGTGCTTAAAATATTGGAATTATTTTTCAGTAAGCTCAGTAGTTACACTTGGTAAAGAAAAGTGTGCAAGTTAGGGCCTTGCCTTGCTTTTAACGAACAAAGTTAGCATCCATGTTGGACAATACTAGATAAGGTATCACTTTCTAATGTGACTGATTAAAAAAAAAAAAAAAACAAACAGAAACCACCACATTTTTCTATTGAAAAAAGTTGAACTTTGTTATTTTCCACTAAAAGTTTGGACCAGTCTTGTCCTTGTAGAAGAGTGACAGAAGTCTCAGCTTTAAATAGTCACACAATATGTGTTAAAACACACAATAAATATCACATTAATGCCTTGCCCCTGCTCTCCAAGTTTAAACTTACAAGACAGACACTGAGTGTGCTGCTCACCAACTACACATCCTTTTCCTCTCCATTTGTTTCTCCTGTCCAGTTTGGGCACGTAGTGGAAATACGATTAGGACTGAGAAATGTTGTCAAATACAGTAAGGTAGGTTTGTCTGTTAAATTACCAGTGCTAAAGTGAACACCTGAAGAAAGCAAACTTCCCTCCACAAACGCTTGCAGCTTGGCATCGACACGAGCGGGTTTTGGCACGGAAACTAACTGTTGCTTTTCTTCATGCAGGCAAGTCATACCAGCCAAGAGCAAAGTCTACGACAGCCAGGGGCTGCTGCTTTACAGTGGGATGGACCTCTGTGACTGCCTCGACGAGGATTGCCTGGGGTGTTTCTATGCTTGCCCCAAGTGCGGCTCCAACAAGTGCGGGGCCGAATGTCGCTGCGACCGCAAGTGGCTCTACGAGCAGATCGAGATAGAAGGGGGGGAAATAATCAGAAACAAGCATGTTGGTTAGTCTATATGTGTGCATTATTTAATGCTGAGTACGTATTCCAGGCTTTGGTTAAACACAACACATTCATCATTTAGTAATTTATTGAAAGCCATTGGAATTTGTCACAATCCGCAAGATTAATGTGCCCTCTTTCGCAATCATTTTCCATGTGATTATGGAGATAATGGTGCTGCTCTCTCTTCATACTTCGTTCTGCATTGCACTCACGCTTTTTAGTCACCCAGGTAAGATCTTACTGAACACCCTTCCATTGTATTTAAACACAGGGTGCTAGATTTTAGTGTGATCTATCCTGAGACACTCGCTGTTGTTCCATATATTGTTTTATGGAATGTACCATCTCCACATATCCCTCATTTTTTCCTTCTCTGTATCAGGAACTAATGGGTTTTATCTGTTTTATGGGAAATACTGGAAGTTCTCAATAATTTACATACAGTATTAATAAAGCTCTCTCCAGTATTAACAGTGAATGCTGCATCTTCTATAGAGTATCCAAGTTACTGATTAATCCAAACCTGTCCACTTGGAAAGGATTCAAAAGCATTTAGGTGTTCAGATCTCATCCAGGTTACTGGGATTTGAGATCAAATTATCCTTATTAATTCAAACCTCACTTAAAATATTGAAATTAAACTGTAAAGGCATTGAAAAATATGTTAAAGTATTAATTATGGCACCAAAATTATTATTTTGTTGGTTTCTGCATAACACAGTGAAAATAATTTTGCTGTGTTTGTTTTCAGTCTGTAATTGGACTGAACTGATAGTCCCAACAGCCCACTACCCTTTTTTTTTCTCTTTTTACTTGTTTTTAGGGTGAAGGTTTATATGCAGCCGAAATAAATTTGAGTGTCTGTTCCCACACCAAGGATATCTAGACTATTACCATAAAAAAACACAGTTGAATTGAAATTATCTTTGGTTGATACATCATCTGCCCTCAACGATATAACAAGGTTTCTGGAAAAGAGATTTTGCAAGTGAAATCTCAGTAATATATATTGTTATTCCTGCAATTTTTTTGTTGTGTTTTGGATGAATTTCTTACTTCTGTGCTAGACTTGGAAGATCTGCATGTTTTATTTGTCACGTTTATTCAAGAATACCTTTAACTGCTGATTTCTAAAGACTTAGTTGGTCAAGTTGTATAATCTTTCTATTTCTTCAGCATATTTTCTTTTCTGATAAGCGTCATGAACATTGCATCACCAAAACCCAAAGGTGCTTTGAGCTGTGCTGACATCTGCTGGTCCTAGTGGAGTATAAGCATCAACTTATACCCCATTTTTATTAAATCTGTTATAAAAAATAACCAGAGTCCCTTTTTCATTTGGCCTGAGTGTTGACTGTTCTTCCCGTGGATGTCTCCTTGGCCTGGTTATTCCAGCCACATTTATCATGGGGAAAACATGATGGGAGTTTTTGGGAGGGCCACACACTAGTTTTCTTAGATGGCAGCACCACCAGTGAGTAATAGCCATGCCTTCCCTTACCTGCCAGTGGCATTTAATACATTTTACTTTGGTGACTCTGGTCCAATCTTGTCATTTATGTGTATTTATTTATTATTATTTTTAATGAGACCAGAGTCAGCAGTACCCATCCTTAATGAACTGAACATACTTTCCAAGTATGTGATGACTATAACTTAACACTCCAAGTCCACAGCTAGATTTGGGATTCAGGAATTACCAGTAACTTAAGTTGCCAGTACTGGGTACTGTTGATAATATACTGGCTACAGGACACATAGGGTTTTTTTTTTTTCCCCTGGTAAAAAACCTAACTTTTTGGTTTGGGCTGTTCACTTATCATAACATATTCAGGGCATTTCCATTTAGCTGCATTTCTTTAACATGCCTAGGCTGTAGTGTGTTATTAATTCAATATTTCAACTATCAATATTCAGCAGTAGGGTTTTATACAGTTCCATGTGCCCCTCATCTATCTTTCTTTTAAAAGACACTGTTGCAAGACAAGCTTTACCATCCTGCCAGATTTAAAATGCTTACAGCTATGAATTTCTTCAGGTTTTTTTTTTTTCCTCCAGATTTTTATAAACACCACACAAGCTATCATCATCATCATCATCTAAAGTGTGCCATCCAAAGTTCACAGTTCAGTCTCACAACCACTTAAAACTCTGCATGCAGTGAAGAGAAAAGCCAACTGCAGATACACCGTAATAAAAACCTTTCCTTTTGGTATTAATTGCAAAAATTAATGCCTAGACAAAGTTTACATATTTAAAAGGAAAAAAAAAATCAATGACAGTGGAAGAGTCTGGTTGGTGAATAGTACATATCCCATGGGTCAATTTGAGTTCACTGAACAGAAGCTCCAAGAAAACAGCCAAATTTAATATCTTCTAAAGTCAGCGAGGGTTGTTCTGTGGATCTGGTGAGTTACCACACAACCCTGGGATCATACCCAAGACAGGGTATGATCTTTTGTGGAGCTGAAAGTTTAAAACCCATTAAATATCCCCTGGGATTATTTTTGTTAAATACTCAATATAGTACAGTCAGGTAATTAACTCAGAGAGGTTTTGCATTAACATTGTCAGCACTATGCTACAACAAGGCATTTATCTTTGGGAGAGACATTGGTTTTCTCTTAATCAATTAAAATCATAAGTTTACTAACATAAAACAACTCCTAACTTTTTAGTCTCTTGGCTGACTATTCAAGCAAGAAATGGACAGACCTACACACAACAAAAAGTGATTTTATAAATCCAGGAGTCAGAATTAAAGCTGCTATGAGAAAAGAAGAAAACAATTACGGTGACTAAATAGTTTTTAATGTTCTTTTTAGCCTTTTCTTATAGGCATTACCCATATTAGCCTGACTGGGCCAATAGACAACTGCACCAAAGCTCTCACTGAAACCCCGTAGTGACAATGCTACACAGAGGTGAAGTGTTCTGTCCCTTCTTCTGTGACAGAAACATTCCAGCTTGCTGGAATCAGCATTAAGGTCTTGGAGTTCTCAGTCTCATGAAAAAAACATAAATAATTTCCAGGTTTTATTTGTTTTCTCCTAAGGTTAGAGTTACTTTATTTTTGTCATGTTTGTGTCTCAATAAATGCACTTTTGGCATTTTTCGGCTGATCTCTCGGTGGAATATGGGATGTGCTGACATGAGAAGCTTGTCCTTCAGGGTCCAGACATCTTTCCTCCATTATTTTTAAGTTTAGCAAACATTCTGAAAGTTTTATTCACTGACTTCTACCCGGTCAATGACAACTTATTTAAACAGGCAAAACATTTCTCTCCAACTCCAAGTTATGCATGCCTTTAAATCATACTATTAGTAGAGGAACAGTTCATTAAAATTACTATATCTGAAGATTTTTAATTACAGGTTGGATCTAGTATTCACCAATGTGGAAGCCATAGCCAGAACTATTTCTGTTATTCGTTCACTGAAATCAGATTCCAAATCTTAGCTGTCCTCCAAATTCATATTAAGAAGTATTGTGGGGAGGTGTGAATGGGTGCAATTAAACTGTGCGGTTGGCTCACTCTTTGCAGGAGTCGTGTTCAAAACCCATTTATCCCGCTCTGAAAATAGGGGATTTACCTTTCCCGAGTCCCTCGTACCCAGCAGAGGGCATCAGCTCGCTGCAAATGTGGCTCCCTGAACTTTTCCGTGGAGCACTTTGGAAAGATGCAGCCCCGGAACGGGGGGGATTTCATTGACAGGCTGAGAAATCAAGCCCAGGACAAGAGAAGTATCACCCGAACCCGTGAGACTGCAGTAGAGCAGACTCAAGTACGAGATCAGCACTTAAAAGAAGCTGATTTGCTTATGGGGAGCTCCACACCAGTCCCCAAAAAAACCTCGATTACTGGTAGTGCTTTAAGAGGAGACCAACGCAATTTTCGCAGGTACATTTACATTTCACAGTGAAACCTTGGTGCAGAGTTCCTGCCTGAACCTTCCCTTAGAAATTCAGTATTAGGCAGCCAAGAAACCCCCTCACAGCACAGATTAGCAGGGAAATTCCTGACATCCACAGTGCCAGCGTTGGACAGTATTTTAGCAGAGTAGCTACAACAGTAGCAGAAGGGATGCTGGGTGAGGAAAAGCCAAGAGGGACAGCTGGGGATGGGAAAGTTTCCCCGCTTCTCCTGCCGCGACTGAGTGGTGAGAAAGTTGCACTAAATCTCCTCTTTTTTTCCCCCCCGCAGCTTTCTTTGGTAGCCCTTCACCTGTACTCACCAGCAAATTAAATCTGTATCAAACACTACATGACTCGCCTTTCTGAGCTCTAGCTAAGACAATATTAACGATTGGATCACAATAAGCTCAGTTCTCCACCTCACCCAGAGGTGTCAGCGTTATCTACTACAACCTCCTGAGAGTAAACAGAGAGTCCATTCCGAGTCCCGGACTGCAACCAGAAGTAAAAGCAATTCTCTTCTATCAGCTTCTGATTTTCTCCTTGTTATCCTTCCATTTGCTCTTGCATTTTAACTGGTAGCTCTACCTATTTTAAATTGACCATTTTAGCTACTGAATTAGTACCATGAAGAAGACAACATTATTTAACGTAATAAAATAACATATATATTTATATATTTATCAGCAAGCATCAGCTGCACAACCTAGGTAAACTGTTTACCAGGACCATCAGAACTTAACTCCTCACAGAGAAATCAGTGGGAATTCAAAGACCCCGATCCCTTCACAGCTTTTAAGACCTCACAACTCATCTGAGAAACCGAAACTTTAAACCCATTAACACAACTACTCTGCTTAGAGGTAGAAAACCAGATTTTACCAACTTTCAGTAGAGTAAGTTTTCTTAATTCAGTATTTCTATTTAATTCTTCATAAGAGTACCTGGCAATCCAGAGGAGAATGAGTTTTCTTCTAACTTCAGCCATTTTCTGCTGTAAGTTTGTAGCATAAAACCCCCAAAAAATGAACCAAAAATCCCCACCATCAAACCTCCAAACTGCTCCTTTCCTTCTGTTTTATAACAGGTGACTTCCTTGTCAGCTTGTAATCAGATGGGCTGGAACCTGCCAGCTGATTTCAATGTTCCTGAAACTTTTCTCTGACCAGCTGTTCTTAATAGTTATTAATTAGAGGTGATTATATTTTGGCTTACTTTTAATTTGTTATCTGTGTGCTGCTTCCTTGGAGTTTCAGTCCAATCTATAAGAGAAGAGAAAAATCAGCGTTTTTACTGTGTTAAATACACTTGTGCAGGGTGCCCAACCTCCAGCAGGCTCCTTCAAACTGTACAGGCTCCTCGTGGCAACACTGAGGGAGCCCCAAATCTCATTGCACTGTTCCACGTCCCACCAGTGAGCTCCTCCTAACACTTCTTTGGGGGAAATGTCTTAGGGGGGTAAGCAAGCCAAGCAACCAGGTGGATTCTGCCCAGGTGAAAAATCAAAAAATGCTGGAACTGACAGAACTGTTTGGACAAAGACATCATTCACCCCACTGGTTAAGTGGGAAATGGGAGTGGAGATTGTGCCCGAGATCCTACAGTCCTAAGAAGGCACTGCAGAAGGCAACTGTGGAGCAACCATCAGTGTACACCCGAAATAAAATCACCTTCTATTGTTGGATTCCCAAAACAAAATGTTAGGTAACCTCTACAGGGCTGTCCCCTAAAGATCTAGAGAAGCCTGAAGTCCCTATGAAATTTTACATGCCAAATGCCTGGATCTGAACTTAAATATTTGGGTTTCCCCTTTGGAGTTCCGAATCAGGACAGGGGCCAGACATGCAGAAGTAGAACAGGTGTCTTTCCATGTGCTTTCTGTTGGATGTGGTCGGTATAAACTAACTGGGTAGAAAGCACAGTAACTTACACTAATCAAAGCTGCTTATAGCTCTAAGCAAACCAAGATTTTTATTTTTTAAGAGGGTTTTTTTTCCCCCCCACTGTGTTGTGGGTTTGGTTTTGCTTTTATCAAAAACCCCAGGAAGGCCAAATCTCTCCAGCTGCATCTGCTTTATGGCTCCCTCGTGTTAATTCCTTGGCTGGGAACTGCTGACTTCTTGAAGTAAAATATTGGGCTGGATCTGGTTTGGAGCAAATGAGGATGCAGGGCCACTGACAAAGGACATCCATCACGGGAGCTGCTGCAGAAGATGTCTGCAATTTCTTCTCCTCTGGAATGAGTGAGCTACAACATCCAGCTCTACAGGCACACACTCCATCCCAACCAGGCACCTCTGACCCAAACTGGGGTAACAGGGTCTTCCTTTTGTACTCTCTGAGCACGTACTGATTCCTTAATTTTAAGTAATACTCCTGCTGCAGAGTGGCAGAACCCAACTCACCAACACTGCACCTGTAATTTATTTAATTTTAATCTGTGTGGTGCTCCAAACGGTCCAAAAGGCTGATTCAGGACTCAGTAGCACGTAGGAGTGTAAATGCAGTCGATCCAGCCAGACTAGCTGGAGCTCACCCCTCAGAAACACCAGGTGCAAGCGATGTGGTCTGAGCTGCCACCGATCCAACCGGATTTGTCTCAGTCTGCCCAAGAATGAAGAAGTAAATGGGCTTCGCTCCCTGAGTGTGCCTTCTGTCCTGTGGGGTGTGAGCAAAGGGGGGGCCTGCATTTCACTGACTTGTATTGGCCTTCTAGCAATTATTCAGCAGTTAACTGGAAGGCTGGAAATGATCCTTTTGCATCTTCTGCTTCAGTGTGGTTTGAAAGGCCCATTCATCACCCAGTTACAGGTGGTATCCAGCTCAGTGCTGTGAGACACCACCCTGTGCAGCAGAGAGAGCTTCTGGAGGTGTAGAGCTGGAGATCTTCCTCCTTTTACATCTCTGCTTCCCTCTGACTCCACTAATTTCACTCTTTTATTTTTCCCATCCAGCACTAGTTGGTGATGCTCCTCACACGTCAGAAATTGCTACTGACATTTCAATTTTGCTTTATTTTTCTCCTGTCTTTGATAGCATTACGGAGAACATTTATATTTGAATAAAAAGCAAATAATGCATGTCAGAGTAGGCATCAGGGAACGTCAAATTGTTTTTTTTCCAATTACAACTCTATTTCAAATAGGGTAATGCAATTAAAGGATAATTGCTAGAAGTGCAAAGCCAAGGTTATGATCAGAAATGGTTACCCTTTCACTTGGAAGGCCTGTCTTACTAAATAAAACATTCCTGTGGGGCAGGCTACTCCTCATATCTGCAGGTATCCAGAAGCAACTGCATGTCTGGCACTACAAACAGAGTGGCTTTTTGTGTATGAATTGCCACGTTAGGGAAGGGGACAAATAGAGGTGGCTTTATCACTGATTAATAATGCTATAAATTCACTTCAGGATAGGACGGTAATTAGTAACATATTAGTAGTGTTTAATAAGCAGCATCATAGCATGCTTTTAAATAGCAGTCATAGTGAAGTGCTAATGCTTCCTTAGCAGCGAGCTATGGTTTGAGTTCTGTTTTCTTCTATAAACTATCAGCAACAAAATAAAGGAGAAGAAAAAAAAAAAAAAAAAAGTAGGTTACTCTCAATGGTTTTCTCACTGAGTGTGTTATCTTGGCACTCCAGGGTGGCCCTGCCAAGGACCAGGGGATGTTGTCCCCCAGCAGGAGGGGTTTGGTGTGGTGGGTGAGCTGCAGAGCAAAGCTGTGGGTCCCTGGGTAGACACAGCCAACAGCGGGTACAGCAACCTCCTGCTGCTACAGATGGGTCCAGTGACCCAAACCAGCTGGCACTGGTGATGGGGCTGTAGGTTTTCACCTCTGTCACCTGGACCAAAACTCAACTAAACAAATGCACGCCCTTCAGCTGCCTGCAGGGACACATTCCCTGTCCTTTCAAATGGCAGAGGTGCACACCTCAGCCTGAAACTCTGCCAGAGGCACCTGGCAAAGGCACAGCTCAGCCTGAAACTCTGCCAGAGGGACCACCCACCTTCCTGCATCCCCCTGTGGCAAAGCCCGGCAGAGATGGAGCCACTGGGACCAGCCTAGAGAGGGATTTTGGGGTATCCCCTCACCTTTGCAGGGGGTTTCCCCTCTGCATTTTGGCTCTCTCATTTCAGGAGTGCTGTGGGGAGCCAGAAGTTTTCAAAAGCTTAGGATTCTTCTTTCAGAGCTGCCTTTGGCCCTGTGTGGAGAAGCAGAGTGATGCTGTTCCCTGGCTCATCCCTGACCCTTCAGTGGGAAGCCAGACACAGGAGGAGTCAGGTTGTGCCACCTGTGGGACCCACACGGAGCTGAAAGTGATTTTCCCATGACATGAGCATACATCACTAACTAGCAGGAAGCACTAATTAGCATTGCCCTTTGCCAGTGCCCAGGGGAACGGGGCTTTTTGCTTCAGTTCGCTCATAGAAGGCCAAGGGGGGATCTAAAAGCACCTGATAAATGTGGGAGGGGTAGTTATAAAGACTATGGTGCTTCAAACTTAATTCAGATGAAGTAATGGACTTCCACCCTTTAAAAGTCCAAAACTGCAGGGAAAACCTGCCTTTCTTCAGAAGCCTGTCATGCTCCGGTGTCACAAACCATTAGTGAGGTTCTGCCACTCTGTTTTATTTAAGTGCATGAAATAAACCAGCAATCCTTTATTATTAACTGCTTTATTGGACTGGTAATAGTGCCTAAAACGGGCCAGGGCTCCAATTTCCTCCACTTGGAACCGCTGTTTGCTGTGAGAGCACATATTCTCATCTTCCTGCAAGAGTTTCAGTGGGATAATGAGTCTTGTTTGTCTTCAACCTCTTCATGGAGGTGGCTGACAGGTAGTGCAAACTACCTGTTAACTGCATCAAGGGAGCAAGCCTTATTTTTAGTAAATGTTCCAAGGCAGTGACAACACTTGGGTGAAAATGCAGTGCTGGCTTTCCTCTGCTGGGCCCCACAAACTCATCGATGTCTCCTCAGGAACAAGCCAAGCCCCACGGAGCCACACACCTAAATAACACCGAGGAGGTTTATCCCCCTTTGTGCTTCTCTAACGAGAAACCAGAAGGTGAAGCTGGACACACAGAGAATTTGTTTCTTGACATTAACATTTTAAACACATATTATAGTAACAACAACAACAACAAGTCTTTATACGTATTTACAGTGTTTATTGAGTGATAAATCAGTTTATTTCTCAATGTCAGCCTTACTTCCAGGATGTTTATTCTGCCTGTATCCCAGTGTACCTGAGGAAGATAAAAATGCTTGTCTGTGTACAAACCAGGGAAATGGGGCAGAACAGCAGACCAGGAGCAAACAAACAGTGGAAAAGCAGCAGAGTTGAAGTATTTTTGTTGTTCCCTGGAGATAGTTCCCTATCTCAATAATTGGAGGAATAATAAGTAAATAAATACAACATCTTATTTAGCTGTGCTGTTGTTGCTGGAGTCCTTTGTCTGTGGTGTTGTCAGAAAAAAACTTTTAGATTGATCTGGAGTGCACAAGCCTATTTTCTATTAAAGTGTATTAATGCCAGGTTCTGTGCAATTAGTGAAAAGTCAATTCCCATTACTAGTTAACAGTATTGAGTATCTGCTTTCTTCAATAAAAAGCTATGTCCAGCATAAAGACAATAAATCGATAAGCAGCCACTTTCTAAATCCATTCTGTCTCCTCCAAAAAACGCAGAGTGCTGCCATTTAGAAGCCAGAATGGATTTAGAAGAAAACATCCTCTGCAACTCCGTTCTCCTTTGGAAAAGGCTTTGCTCCTTTCCAAGAGCTGTGCACGTGCAAAAGTGGCGTTAAAATCTTTACATTCATTGAGCAGCGTCAAAGACTGAGCTGGCAGAAATCCCCCATGGAATTAAATCGTCTCCCGTGTCTGAATCCTACACATGCATTATGATTTTCTTTACTGGGAGGGTGGGGAGGGGCTGGAGCAGGCTGCCCACAGGAGTTGTGGATCCCTGGAAGAGCGACCATCTCTCCTTTGGCAGTGGAAGGTCTGCAATTCCCTGCAACTGTCGCTCTGGCATGGCTTATTTGCCATGCTAATTCCACAAGTAACAGTTATTTTTTGGCAGAACTTCGTCTTCTGCTGTGGGACTTGCTGGAAGAGCTGCCCAGGTGGCACACTTGGATTCTGCTTGGATTTGCAACGCGTAGTAAGGACTTAGGATGCTGCCTTTCCGATGGTCATGGAAAGTAATTGCATCCAACCACGACAGCAGAGACTTCTGAGTGCAAGGAGCACCTGAATGTTCAGCCAAAAATCAGATAGGGAGAAGTGGCAGAGGTCTGCTTGGTGCCTTTTTAAGCTTCTGTGTGCAGTTTTCACGTCTGGTTGACCCCCCAATAAATGGGGAATATGATTTGAGACTAACAACAAACAAACAAACAAAAACTAAAATGGAGTGAGAAAACTAGTTCTTCTTGGGTAAGAAAAATTAAAGCAAAGCAAGAACTGGGAGGGGAAAGAGTGAAAGGAGATTTATTGTTCCGCTCCTGAGGTTTCTTTGGTTTAGTATTGGTTTTTACTTTCACTATGGATCTGCAAAAACCCAAAGGCTGATGCTCAATAAGTGGATAAAAGGCAACTAAAAGGCAGCTGCTGTCAGTGGCCTTTTTTGTTGTTAATGGCACCTGCAGAACCAGGGGG
>NW_020956084.1:181199-190778 GCF_003031625.1 Empidonax traillii
TGAAAAAACTAGTTCTTCTTGGGTAAGAAAAATTAAAGCAAAGCAAGAACTGGGGGGGGGAAAGAGTGAAAGGAGATTTATTGTTCCGCTCCTGAGGTTTCTTTGGTTTAGTATTGGTTTTTACTTTCACTATGGATCTGCAAAAACCCAAAGGCTGATGCTCAATAAGTGGATAAAAGGCAACTAAAAGGCAGCTGCTGTCAGTGGCCTTTTTTGTTGTTAATGGCACCTGCAGAACCAGGGGGAAAGGAAAGACTGGTGGCTGAAGAAGCTAAAGATTTCTAAGGGAAAGAAAATATATTTCTTTCTTCACAGAGAAACAAGGAAATAAAGCTGCTCTGCCTGTTTTAATGATCATTTGCTAAACATCTAAGCAGCTGAGTTGTTAGTCAGAATGAATGTAAATGAAATTCAGACATAGACAGGGCTATTTGTAGAAATTTGATTTTTATAGACACATTGGCAGTACTTTTCCCCCAGAAGTATTACATTTTGATTTAGCTGAGGAAAAGAAATTATATTATGTGATTTAATTACATGATCGTGACTCACACTTTGTTACAAATACTGAGCGGTGAAAATGGAAGCAAAATGCAAGCTATCTGGTAGGTAAATATGTTCTTTTAAACTGTTGACTGAATTTGAATAATGAATAAATTGGAGGGAATGGCAATCTGCTTGCGGAAGCTCCAGAAAAATAAAAAAAGGGCTGAGCTCATAAGGTAAATTATTAATGCTGGTATATTCGCTTTGCTCCAGTTATTTGTAACATAGGAAATGTGATTTGTGTGTATATGCCATTTTAATATTAACTCAGTTGCCAGCTCAGATCTAAAATAATGAGACAGATCCAAGTCTTTCATTTCCAGAGAAGCATTTTAAATACAATTGAAATCAACATGGTAAAACATTCTGCCCAAAGGAAAGGTTGAAAACTGAGTTTTGGGAGGTTTCAGACCCTCCATTTTCTTCACCTGGGGTGTGACAGACACACACACACACACACATTGAAGCTGCTCAGTAAGAGGATGACGACTCAGTGCTTCCGCTTCTGAGTTCAAATGCGTGCTATGATCTTATCTGCAGCAAGTTTGATCAGGAGCAACTGCAACAAGAGTATAAACAAGAGTAAAAAAACCCATTGGGTACACAGGCACAGCTGTGTACAGCTGCAGGGCCTGAGAATTACTGAGTAAGAGCTAACATCCTTGGTGGGATGCTGTCAGCAGGAATGTTGCACAACTGCCCTTCCTTCCATTTCCAGCCTTTCCTTACTACTCATAAATGCACATTTCCATTCCCTTTTGTGTTTTTTTGTTTTTTTTTTTTTTACACTATCCGTAAATAAATTCCACTGCAAGTGCAGGGCTAAAATTCTATTAAAGGGAGTCGTAAATCACAGCTCTATTTTTAGATCTGAGTGTTTTGTTAATTTTGGATTTGAGCGTTTCATTAATTTGGTTGCAACGTTTCTCAGAAACGCTGTGATTTTAGTTATCTGCAGATGGTAACTGTGGGACAACTCTGGGCTCTGAAGCCTTTTATATTACACCCCAGCACACAGACAGACCCACTGGCACTTTTCAGGCTTTGCTTTGCCAAAATGCCTCAGCCTGAGAGGGACCATGTCTGGGACTGAGAAGGTTGTCCGGAGCTGCCCAGATCCAGCTAAATTATGCTAGGTTCTCTCCTCAGGTTTAAGACCCAAAATGGGTTTCCTTCGTGTTTCCATGCAATCAATCGTTGGAATTTGTCTTGGGGATCAAAGGGAAATGGCAGATTGGGGCTCATCTGGCTCTGAAGCTGCTTAAAACAAAGAGGGAACCCCCTTATTTTAGAAGGATGGTGGAATTTCTTTTGAAGGCGATGCCCTGGAAAGCTGGGCAGATCCCTCAAGAGAGCAGATCTCCACTCCAGGCTCCCCCATGAGCAGCTGCAGTTCCCTCTGCCCCATCTCTGCTCATTTGTGCCTGGTGCATTTATATCAGAAAGAGAAGACTGACCTGGTGAGCTGGCTGAGCTCCCCATGCCCCTGGTGAGTAGGGAAGCTCATCATTCTTCCAGCCCTTCTGTGCTCAGCCCACTGAAGGAAGGAGCAACTGGAGCTTCAGCGAGGTCGAGTTCACTCGTGGCCTTCACAGAGGCATCTGCAGCGTGGCCTTGCTCCAGGTGTGAATGAGCACAACACACAGGGGAGGCAAATCTGGTGGGAACAAAAGCTTGGACATATCCCCATCCACTGAGCTGGCCTTTTGGCTCCTGGGAAACACGAAGCATTGAGTACAACCACGCATCATCTTGCCCTAGACGATTATTTTAGACCAGCATGGTCTTGTGATGACTGGTGATGGCATGAGAATGAAATGATACTCATCTGCCCCAGAATCTGCTCTCCCAGTGACATATATAGCAGAAACAATAGCGGGAGTTGGATTATTTTTCTTTTTTTCCAACTTGCTCGAAGCTTGTGCCAAGTTCCTTGGAAGGGTAATCTACAAGTTACAACGTGTGAAAATGAGAGTTGCTGTCAGGCAAAATTCAGGTCCTGTTTTCATACCACGTAAGGATAGCAGCTCAGGTGGGGTTCTATCCAGATAAAAATGCCTCTGTATTTAACTGAAAGGGTGCTGGACCAGAAGAGAAATCACTGTGGAGTTTGGTCCAGCACCTTTCTTCTTTGTAAGACTGTACATGTCTTCAGATATGCAGCTTGTGTTGTCTTGGGGTGGATCCAACTCTCACAGTGAGCTGATGCTGCTGAGCTGCCCTGCACAGGGGCCAGGAGTAGGTTGACTTCTTAAAGGCCTTAGAAGTTTCCTCTCCTCTTATTTTCCACCGACTGATTCTGTATTCCCCAGAGGCTGCTTGTTAACAGCACAGAATCTGTGGCCAAAAATTATAAACAAACAAAAAAACACCCAAACAAACAAAAAAAACCCAAACCAACAAACAAAAAACCAAAAAAAAAAAAAAAAAAAAAAAAAAAAAAAAAAAAAAAAAAAAAAGACGAGGGGGTGGGGGGAGGAGAGGAAGGATGAGAAAACAAGGCACACCTGCAGCAGTCCTCGCTGTATATTCCCTCTGTCCCACCAACGGCGTCTTGTGGAAGGAAAATTGTTCTATCAGTGACTGTGTTAGATTCATGACCCCACCACAACCTTGAATTGGCCTTTAGTTGTCGCTGATGGGAACTGAAGAACAGCTCCTGTCGACATGATTGCTGCTCTCCAATGAATCAGAACACGCAGGGCACAGAGCAGCACATTAAACTAGCAACAGAAATATATCACTGTACTTTTATATAGATGTATTGCTTTTGCCCAGGCATATAAATGATTGGGCTATCCACTTATTTTTTTTCCAAGGACTATAAATTAAAAATAAGCTAAGGGTTTGGAAATTATGTTCTCTCTCCTTCCCCCCTCCCCTCGTCTCTCTTTTTCTTTCTTTTTCAAAGCTGGGTAGCTATTTTTGGTCTCCAGTAAAACATTTCAAAGGTAATCTTACTGCCTGTGTCTACTTGACCATCCTTTTTTCTAAAAGAAATCTACTACTGCAGTTCTTGCTTAGGTAATTTAACACTTCAGTGTGATCACACTAACCACATATGTGGATCTCTAATGAACACTTGCAAGGCTTTATTTTTTTCATTTAGTAAGACAAGCCACTGAAATGGTAAGATCTATGTATATCAGGTGTTGGATTTTTTTCCCCTAACAAATATTTTATAAAGTAAGATTATTTCGACATAACCAGAGGTCACTTTGACTTGCAAGTTAGTTTGATGCACTGCTGCATAATTTAATGTGCTGCCTCAAAAATGGAAATGTTACACCATTAAATTGCACATAATTTTTGCAACTTTTTGCTCGCTGATTGAATCATCTGTTCAAAGCCTCCCTTTAACTCAGAGATGGTATCACCATGTCTTCAGAGATTGGAACGTGTTTTGGCCATTGCACATTTCCAGCTCTTTCCAAACAATTTATCACTTACCAGCTTTGCAGCCAGAGGTAGAAGCTGTAAGCGAGCTGCTCTGCTTTCATTCCTCTCCCATCTTGGGGGTTTCTGGGGATGAGATGCAGAACAGGAGTCCAGGAACCCACCTTCTGTGGGCTGAGGCCGAGGCAGGCAGGTGTCACAGTGTTTGTTCCAGCCCTGGAAACCCTTTCCAGGGGAGCAGCCCCTGGTGGTGTAAGTGGAACAACTGACTGCCATGAGCAAGTTTTCCCTACAACAATCTGTGGGACTGAGCCTGCCAAATCTTTTTTCTGCTGTTTTTTTAAAATGTGTTTTAGTAAGACCTTTTTAACTTCATGTCTCTTGGACTACCTGCTAAAGGACTTTTGGTGATAACCACATGTCTGTGTGTCAGATGAAATGATTTTGCCAGCCACCAACGTAAGACTTGGTCAAAGAAAATAAATGACCTGGTCACAGCTATTTCTCCTCAACAGTCATAAACACCATAATATTGTTTCCTGTGTATCTTTTCACCAAGTTTTGGGTGATTGAATCTTTACTGCGTACCACCTTCTGGTGAAACTACTGAGCTGTAAATGAAAACCTGGCTGCATTATTATCTCTTTAAAAGACCAGTCATTTCCAGGTCTGATGATAGCGGGGTCCCAAAGCCCACAGTCAACCCAGGGATGACTGGCTGATGGGTGAAGGGGTGCAGCTCCTCTTTGCTGTGTAATCTCAGGGAAGGGAACCACAACTGCAGGAGAAAAGATTTGTGGAGATCACCTACCAGTGAGACCAACACTTTGCTTGCTTTGAAGATATGGAGATCAGCTCTTTCCTTGCCCAGATCTTTGCCTGGAGAGACCAAATGTCAGGCTTGGATTCTGCTCTCACGCTGCCACCAGCCAGCCAGACCCTTCTCCCTGCGGATTCAGTCCCTTTCAGAGCCCACCTGAAGGTCCATCCATGTTGGCATTCTTAGGGTGATGGGTGCTGATAATCTGTTTTCCAGATGTAGAAGAAGGAATATCATTCTATTTAAAGAAAAAAAGAGACTTGCTTTGTGGCTAAAGGGCTGTCCCAAAACATTTGGCTCTCTCTCCAGGGCACGAGCAATTTGCCACATGGCCTTGGGAAAGCCAGGTGGCTGTTCCTTGGGCTGCTCCTTGTTTGCTGAGCTGAGGAATCAAGAAGTTCGGGGCTCTTTTATTTTTTTCCTTTTTACAGAGTTCCTGTAAGTCTTGACTTCCTAATAGCTTTAATGCATGCTCATTGTTTACCACCCAACTTTTGAGCATGACTGGTGCTAAATTCTAGACCTTAATGAAGTTAGGTGCCTGAAGCGAGACAGCAGTAGCCAGCGAGCAGCACAGCTCCCCAGCAAGGTGTTCCATGCCCAGAACTATTTACTATTTCCAACTGGAACTCAGTCTTGCTCCTGATCTTAAGCACAGTAAAGTTTAAGTTATCAATGATCTTGTAACCACCAGTCTCCAAACTCAAGTAAACTTGAAATATCCCACCCAGTAAGAATCACTGAAGGTACTTGAAGGACACAGAGAAAGTCATTACTGAAAGGTGCTAACTTTTCTGATGACAATAAATAAGTTTTCTGACTCCTTGAATGCTTTCTCAGCCCAGTCAGGAGATTGTTTTATAGCACAGGTCTGGCATCCTGCTCGCTTATTGATGTTATGAATGTCCCGGATTTTATTTAGGGTTTAGGTTATCACCAGATGTTGAGATTGTGCAGGGG
Source organism: Empidonax traillii (assembly GCF_003031625.1). Classification (NCBI taxonomy): domain Eukaryota; kingdom Metazoa; phylum Chordata; class Aves; order Passeriformes; family Tyrannidae; genus Empidonax; species Empidonax traillii. The sequence goes on from NW_020956084.1 coordinate 186,922, forward strand.
AGGAAAAAAAAAAAAAACTAGCAATGTCCTCAGCTTGTCTACTCCACTGTTCCTCCAGCAGCTCACGTGAAGGGGAAGGTTGACAAATTTCTGATATCAAACCCAGCTGTCAGAACAACACGGGGTAATAGCTGTCCTTGTCAAACGCGCCAATTAATTCACCGGTGTGTCAATGGAGGTGTAATTGATAGACTCCACAATCTGGCTGAGTAATGAAAGTCTAAAGCATTACTAAGACCATTTCACCTCCTGAAAGATCCCGTGATCTAACCTGAGCTGTCAGCAGTGTGGTGAGGGGCACTTCAAAAAAAAAAAAAAAAAAAAAAGAGAAAAACAAAACACCAGTTTGCTGTGATAGAAAGCAGAGATTTCATGTGAATCTTCTTCATTTTAAGGGGAGAAAAGGATGTATCTTCTTCATTTTAAGGGGAGAAAAGGATGTGAAAAGAAGGTACTGTGGAGTGACAGTTTTATTCAAATACCCCTTAAAGTCAAACAGAAAATATAATTAGAGGAATTGTTTCTCTGTGAGAATCGGTGCTTTCTGGAGTCTTCCTGTTAATGAGCGAGTTGCTTTTAGAAGAAAATGCGGCCATTGTCTTTAAAAGCTGCGGCTGCAGAAAGGCAGTGTCAGCTCAGCAGGCTCATTAGCATAATCCTTTGTCTGACTTAGAAATATTTGTTAAGAACTTCTGAAACAACAACAAAAAAATTACTATTGTAGTTTTTCTGACTACTGTGCTAACTCATCCACTTCCAGTGTAGATTTTTGTTTTAATAAATGGTTTGAGGTCTTCGGGCTTCAGAGGGTGGTTTTTATATTAGTCACTTATGTTATTTAAACAACAACAACAATAAGGCTTTCTTCCTTATCACCACAGCACGGGGATAAGGTTGTTGGACCAACAACCAGACATACAGCCTGTGCAGGGATGCATGAGATATACCTGAGCTCCCCAGGGAAGATGCACTCCCACACTGATCCATGAAATGTTTCTCACCCTCTTTCAGCACGCTGCACTGGCTCAGCTGGACTGTCACCACTGGGGATGCTGCAAAGGTATCAAGGCTCACTGGCATCATTTAAACCTGTTTGCTAAGATAGGGCAGGGGGCAAGGCCAACCCTAGGGTAACACAAAATAAAAGCACGATCAGGAGCTCCAGGGAGGGCACTAAGCCACATGGATGCTCAGAAAGAGTCTGAAATAACAAAGTGGAACTTCTAAGATAATTTAGGACAGCTTTTTGTGGGGGAGGGACTGCCATATTAGTTCTTTATGCACTTCAGGATATGACTGAGAGACATTACAACCACTGGCAATGATGAGAAGCAGCAGATGAATAAGGACCAGCAATGCTGGGTAGCTCTGCTTTCCCTGCTTCCCGGGATTTATGTACTTACGGATGAATTTAACACTTGGTGATCAAAAGAGTTCAAATAGTGGTTGTATTAATGATTTCAGCATAACCTCTAAATCCCAGGATGGCAGTAGAAATCTGGTCTTAATCTTCTGATGTTTTTTTATTGAGAGCAAAATTAAGTGCTGTTGCCTCATGATAAAGCCGCTTACGGAAGTGTGAACTGTGCCATTGTCCCTGCCAGTGCTCTCAGCTCCAGCCCTGCTCAGACCACTTAGATCTTTCCCAAAAAATTAATTACCGAGGAAAAATATCCCCTTCTGCATTCTTTTGGGTTTTTTTTTGCTGATACTTGGTTAATTTTTTTTGCCTGGTCTTTTTGTCTATAGCTCTGCCTGTGCTTGTTATGGTGTGTTACTGTTGCAGGTGTGCCCCAACAAGAGAAGAGCCCAAGTTCTCTGTCCATGCCCTAAATTTGACTCTTTTGGCCCTAAATTACCACTCTTTCTTCCTGTTTTCCCCATAAATATTTGGTGCCCATTAAAGATACCTGCAGGGCTGCTAGCTCATCTTGCAGCAATATTATGCATCTTGCAGCAAAGACCTACCAGTCTGGAGTTTAGCACACCTGTGATATATGTTTTGTGGCTAAGGAAATATTAATATGCCTCAAAGAAATATGAGAATCATCTCACCATTACTCTTCTTCCCTTCCTCCCACACGTTCCCTAAAGTATATTGATCTTTGATGTACTTGCTTTCTTGAGCCAATATGAAGACAAAGTGTCTGAACCAGGGATGGAAATAAGTGATATTTGAAGCTGTTCTCAAACCTCAAGACAGTCAATTCTGGCTTTGCTGTGTCAATTGCAAAGACTACTCATTTTTTTTAGTCGGGGGTAGTGTTATCTGCTAATTAAAGGTAATGACATCCCCAAAGATGAAAACTGTCAGCCCTAGTCTTCATTTTGAAGCTGTAAGGTATGGCAAGATCTGATCCCAAGGGCCTTGAATGAAGGCAGGGATTTTGGGGTTAACAAGCTATTGTACTCCTCCCCCCCCACCACCCAGTGCAGGAGAGCTATTAAGGACACTCCTATTGCAGATGGATGGTAATAGCTTTTGTAGCTCATAGTTCCTTCACCTTCCTTACACCAGGGCTCTCAGAACTCACAGTATTACAGATGCAGCCTAACAAGTGCAGAGGTTCCTGTTGGTCTGTCCCTCCAGTCTGCTCCTGTCCCTCTGAAACACTCCAAGATCTCCGAATCAAAAGTGAAACGCTATCGTCGTTTTAATGTTCCCGCATTCCCTGCGAAGAAAGAAGGATGTTATGCTGGCAGATCCTATTTATTAAAATGCATCTAGGATGCATCCAGAGGAAAAAAAAAAAAAAGAGGGAAGAGGACATGACAACTGAGTATCTCTCCAAGTTTCCATGCTCCCACATTCCCCTGACCTGAGGTTAGTTGAGTCCCTGTTTGGTACAAGATATGTGGCAATAATATCTCAGTGTCGTGGCCTTCAGAGAATGCAAGGTTTGAGATGTGAGGTAAAGGCATACATAAATTCTGTGGGTGATGAATGGTTGGCAGTTTCATTTGAGTACTTTCTGCTACAGATGTTTAGCATTTTTTTTCAAGGTGTCAAGGTTTAACCCCAGCTGGCAACTGAGCTCCACACAACCACCACCTCACTCCCTGCTGGATAGGGGAGAGAACCAGAAGGGTAAAAGGGAGCAAACTCGTGGGTTGAGACAAAGACAGTTTAATAGGTAAAGCAAAAGCTCCATGAACCAGCAAAGCAAAGCAAGGAATTCATTCCCCACTTCCCACGAGCAGGCAGGCGTTGAGCCATCACCAGAAAAGCAGGACTCCATCTCTCATAACTGTGACTTGGGAAGACAAATGTTATCACTGAACATCCCCCCCCCTTCCCTCCTTCTTCCCCCAGCTTTATATGCTGAGCATGACACCATATGGCCTGGAATATCCCTTAGGCCAGTTGGGGTCAGCTGTCCTGGCTCTGTCCCTTCCCAGTTCCTTGTGCACCCCAAGCCCCTCGCTGGTGGGGAAGGGAGAGGGGCAGAAAAGGCCTTGGCTCTGTGTAAGTGCTGCTCAGCATCACCTAAACATCCCTGTATTACTGACACCATTTCCACCACAAATCCAAAACACAGCTCCATAGCAGGCACTAGGGAGAAAATTAACCCTAACCCAGCCAAAACCAGCACACAAGGGCATATGCCAGAGAATAGGATGAGGAGACAGTTTCATCTGAACATTTGCATCCCTAGGACACAGTCACCGTGGCCAGCAAAGCCATTTGCACGTGGAGCACCCAAGCCAGGAGAAATCAGAGCGGGAACACGACTGGGTTACGGGCTTGGCAGAGTCCTGGCAATAACGTGATGCGCTTTGCTGGGCAAGGTGGAAGATGCGACGTTCCCAGCTGGCAACTGCTGGTAACTTAATTCCCCCAGATGGAGGCTGGGGGG
>NW_020956084.1:190799-194488 GCF_003031625.1 Empidonax traillii
TCCTTGTCAAACGCGCCAATTAATTCACCGGTGTGTCAATGGAGGTGTAATTGATAGACTCCACAATCTGGCTGAGTAATGAAAGTCTAAAGCATTACTAAGACCATTTCACCTCCTGAAAGATCCCGTGATCTAACCTGAGCTGTCAGCAGTGTGGTGAGGGGCACTTCAAAAAAAAAAAAAAAAAAAGAAAGAGAAAAACAAAACACCAGTTTGCTGTGATAGAAAGCAGAGATTTCATGTGAATCTTCTTCATTTTAAGGGGAGAAAAGGATGTATCTTCTTCCTTTTAAGGGGAGAAAAGGATGTGAAAAGAAGGTACTGTGGAGTGACAGTTTTATTCAAATACCCCTTAAAGTCAAACAGAAAATATAATTAGAGGAATTGTTTCTCTGTGAGAATCGGTGCTTTCTGGAGTCTTCCTGTTAATGAGGGAGTTGCTTTTAGAAGAAAATGCGGCCATTGTCTTTAAAAGCTGCGGCTGCAGAAAGGCAGTGTCAGCTCAGCAGGCTCATTAGCATAATCCTTTGTCTGACTTAGAAATATTTGTTAAGAACTTCTGAAACAACAACAAAAAAATTACTATTGGAGTTTTTCTGACTACTGTGCTAACTCATCCACTTCCAGTGTAGATTTTTGTTTTAATAAATGGTTTGAGGTCTTCGGGCTTCAGAGGGTGGTTTTTATATTAGTCACTTATGTTATTTAAACAACAACAACAACAACAATAAGGCTTTCTTCCTTATCACCACAGCACGGGGATAAGGTTGTTGGACCAACAACCAGACATACAGCCTGTGCAGGAATGCATGAGATATACCTGAGCTCCCCAGGGAAGATGCACTCCCACACTGACCCATGAAATGTTTCTCACCCTCTTTCAGCACGCTGCACTGGCTCAGCTGGACTGTCACCACTGGGGATGCTGCAGAGGTATCAAGGCTCACTGGCATCATTTAAACCTGTTTGCTAAGAAAGGGCAGGGGGCAAGGCCAACCCTAGGGTAACGCAAAATAAAAGCACGATCAGGAGCTCCAGGGAGGGCACTAAGCCACATGGATGCTCAGAAAGAGTCTGAAATAACAAAGTGGAACTTCTAAGATAATTTAGGACAGCTTTTTGTGGGGGAGGGACTGCCATATTAGTTCTTTATGCACTTCAGGATATGACTGAGAGACATTACAACCACTGGCAATGATGAGAAGCAGCAGATGAATAAGGACCAGCAATTCTGGGTAGCTCTGCTTTCCCTGCTTCCCGGGATTTATGTACTTACGGATGAATTTAACACTTGGTGATCAAAAGAGTTCAAATAGTGGTTGTATTAATGATTTCAGCATAACCTCTAAATCCCAGGATGGCAGTAGAAATCTGGTCTTAATCTTCTGATGTTTTTTTATTGAGAGCAAAATTAAGTGCTGTTGCCTCACGATAAAGCCGCTTACGGAAGTGTGAACTGTGCCATTGTCCCTGCCAGTGCTCTCAGCTCCAGCCCTGCTCAGACCACTTAGATCTTTCCCCAAAAATTAATTACCGAGGAAAAATACCCTCTTCTGCATTCTTTTGGGTTTTTTTTGCTGATACTTTGTTAATTTTTTTTGCCTGGTCTTTTTGTCTATAGCTCTGCCTGTGCTTGTTATGGTGTGTTACTGTTGCAGGTGTGCCCCAACAAGAGAAGAGCCCAAGTTCTCTGTCCATGCCCTAAATTTGACTCTTTTGGCCCTAAATTACCACTCTTTCTTCCTGTTTTCCCCATAAATATTTGGTGCCCATTAAAGATACCTGCAGGGCTGCTAGCTCATCTTGCAGCAATATTATGCATCTTGCAGCAAAGACCTACCAGTCTGGAGTTTAGCACACCTGTGATATATGTTTTGTGGCTAAGGAAATATTAATATGCCTCAAAGAAATATGAGAATCATCTCACCATTACTCTTCTTCCCTTCCTCCCACACATTCCCTAAAGTATATTGATCTTTGATGTACTTGCTTTCTTGAGCCAATATGAAGACAAAGTGTCTGAACCAGGGATGGAAATAAGTGATATTTGAAGCTGTTCTCAAACCTCAAGACAGTCAATTCTGGCTTTGCTGTGTCAATTGCAAAGACTACTCATTTTTTTTAGTCGGGGGTAGTGTTATCTGCTAATTAAAGGTAATGACATCCCCAAAGATGAAAACTGTCTGCCCTAGTCTTCATTTTGAAGCTGTAAGGTATGGCAAGATCTGATCCCAAGGGCCTTGAATGAAGGCAGGGATTTTGGGGTTAACAAGCTATTGTACTCCTCCCCCCCCACCACCCAGTGCAGGAGAGCTATTAAGGACACTCCTATTGCAGATGGATGGTAATAGCTTTTGTAGCTCATAGTTCCTTCACCTTCCTTACACCAGGGCTCTCAGAACTCACAGTATTACAGATGCAGCCTAACAAGTGCCTGTTGGTCTGTCCCTCCAGTCTGCTCCTGTCCCTTTGAAACACTCCAAGATCTCCGAATCAAAAGTGAAACGCTATCGTCGTTTTAATGTTCCCGCACTCCCTGCGAAGAAAGAAGGATGTTATGCTGGCAGATCCTATTTATTAAAATGCATCTAGGATGCATCCAGAGGAAAAAAAAAAAAAAAGGGAAGAGGACATGGCAACGGAGTATCTCTCCAAGTTTCCATGCTCCCCCATTCCCCTGACCTGAGGTTAGTTGAGTCCCTGTTTGGTACAAGATATGTGGCAATAATATCTCAGTGTCGTGGCCTTCAGAGAATGCAAGGTTTGAGATGTGAGGTAAAGGCATACATAAATTCTGTGGGTGATGAATGGTTGGCAGTTTCATTTGAGTACTTTCTGCTACAGATGTTTAGCATTTTTTTTCAAGGTGTCAAGGTTTAACCCCAGCTGGCAACTGAGCTCCACACAACCACCACCTCCCTCCCTGCTGGATGGGGGAGAGAACCAGAAGGGTAAAAGGGAGCAAACTCGTGGGTTGAGACAAAGACAGTTTAATAGGTAAAGCAAAAGCTCCATGAACTAGCAAAGCAAAGCAAGGAATTCATTCCCCACTTCCCACGAGCAGGCAGGCATTCAGCCATCCCCAGAAAAGCAGTACTCCATCTCTCATAACTGTGACTTGGGAAGACAAATGTTATCACATTTCCTCCTTCTTCCCCCAGCTTTATATGCTGAGCATGACACCATATGGCCTGGAATATCCCTTAGGCCAGTTGGGGTCAGCTGTCCTGGCTCTGTCCCTTCCCAGTTCCTTGTGCACCCCAAGCCCCTCGCTGGTGGGGAAGGGAGAGGGGCAGAAAAGGCCTTGGCTCTGTGTAAGTGCTGCTCCTTGTATTACTGACACCATTTCCACCACAAATCCAAAACACAGCTCCATAGCAGGCACTAGGGAGAAAATTAACCCTAACCCAGCCAAAAATCAGCACACAAGGGCATATGCCAGAGAATAGGGTGAGGAGACAGCTTCATCTGAACATTTGCATCCCTAGGACACAGTCACCGTGGCCAGCAAAGCCATTTGCCCGTGGAGCACCCAAGCCAGGAGAAATCGGAGCGGGAACACGAGTGGGTTACGGGCTTGGCAGAGTCCTGGCAATAACGTGATGCGCTTTGCTGGGCAAGGTGGAAGATGCGACGTTCCCAGCTGGCAACTGCTGGTAACTTAATTCCCCCAGATGGAGGCTGGGGGG
>NW_020956084.1:195428-234050 GCF_003031625.1 Empidonax traillii
GGGGGGTGTGATAGGATATTCCCAGCTGGTGGCCACGGCCCCCTCAGCGCGCTCCCATCCGTGCCTGTGCCTCCCCCTGCACAATGGGAAGGGGTGGGCGAAGCGCAATAAAGCAGCTGGTCTATTAGAAGATAAGCTTTGTGGAGAATAGCACAAACATGCAGAATCCCCTTAATCTCAAACTTTATTACCCCAGATAATAGGCTTTGGTAGGGGCGACAATGCAGTTGAAACGCGGGATTGTCTTGGCTCCTGCAGCACCTGCCACGTCAGTCAAGTCACAAGCCACCTCCTGCCGCACAAAAAGGTGGCTGTGTGGGGCTAGCAGGCTAAAAGTTTTGTTGGTTTATTTTGAAAAGGCCAGGGGAAGGCTGGGCACCCTCCCTTTGCAGGCTTAAGCTTGCACTCTGAACCTGCCAGGGGGGAGAGGCTAACAGGGTATGAAAGGCTGCTTTCTTTACCTCCGAGGAGTTGGAGCAAGGCTTCTTTTGTCCACTGAAGCCCACTTGAAGGAGAAGGCAATGTTATTCCTACTCTGAATCAGGTCAAGTTTGCCAATATTCAACCAGCAATTGGCAGGGAAAGGCTGTGAAATCTGTTTGTAAAACCTTTATCATCTGTGTCGTTTTCAGTATTTCTGGCATAAAATTCATTTAGTTATCTGAGGCACAACTCAGAAGAAGCATCTCATATTCTCCTTTTGGTGAAACAATCAGATCCATGAAGCTCAATGCACACGTGCAATACCCACGTTTGCAAGTGGGGAGGAACAGAAAGCTTTCACATGAAAAGGCATTTTGCTTTATAAATGGCCTTGCCCTTATTAATTTTTAGGGGCTTTTGTCAGGTTAATTTTTTTCCACAGTCCTGTGATCGAAATATGAGGGGAGGGGAAAAAAAATCTGCTTACCACAAGCTATTCTTTTGTTTAGAAATATTTCAATGTGAATGTTGGTTAACAGAATAACTACGAAGTGACAGAGGGTAATTTTTAAATCATGAGCGATAAGAAAGAGACGTTGTAACAAAAATTTGTGCCAACTATTTCAACTTTTCTGTGCCCTCCAACAATAGCTGCTACAAGGAGTGTAACAGAAGCTTACAATGAAAGGGGTTGATTTAGGGACGAGGTGTTTGTACACGTGCTAGTTTTGGCTGGAATAGAGTTAATTTTCTCCACAGTAGCTGCTGTGGGCTGTGTTTTGGATTTGTGCTGGAAAGAGTGTTGATAATGCAGGCATGTTCTCCCTGCTGCTCACACAGAGTAGGGGTCTTTTCTGCCTCTCACTCCACCCCACCAGCGATTAGGTTGGAGCTGGGAGGGGACACAGCCAGGACAGCTGACCCCAACTGACCCCAGGGATATTCCAGACCACATGACATCACACTCAGCGTATAAAGCCCAAGTCACTGTTGCATTCGAACGAGCCCTGCTTTTCTGGGGATGGCTGAGCACCCACCAGCCCATGGGAAGTGGGGAAGGAATTCCTTGTTTTGCTTTGCCTGCATGTATGGATTTTGCTTTACTTTTTAAACTGTTCTTTATCTCAATCCAGGACTTTTATCACTTTTGTCCTTCCAGTTCTCTCTCCCATCCCAGCACGGAGGGAATGAGTGAGCAGCTGTGTGGAGCTCAGTTGCTGCCTGGGGTTAAACTATGACAGGGCAGGTCTAGGCAGTATAGTCAACTAAGTCTAAATGCTATGACCATTAAAGCTCAGTCTAGTGGGTTAGATTTCTAATCTTAGTTTTGCCCACAGATCTTTCCCTTCTCATGTCCAGTATTTCACCCTCTCCTCCGAAGAAAGTGTGAGTGGAGATTTAAAAAATCAGTAGATTGAAACCAGTAGTGTATATACAACTTGCAGAACTATAAACAGAGAGGCAAGAAAAGGTGCACTGAAACCTGCCTGGCTCTCTGGCTGTGTCTGAAGACAGCAGTCAGACCCGAGGCAGCACTGACCACCCCAGCACCCTGCCGGCTGCACCAAGACTGCACTGGAAGAGCATCGTGGTGGCAGAGCAGATGCCATCACCAAACTGCCTGGGTGAGGGCTGGGAAACAATGAAACCTAAAAAAAAAAGAAGCTTAACACCATCTCAGCCAAGCTTTAGAAGAAGTGCTGCTTCAAGCCTGATTCACCTCAGCTCAGCTGTCTCTGCAACTCATTGTCTGGTTGAGGCAATTCCAGGGCTCCTGACCAGTTCACAAGCTCTGTGGCCCTCGTGTCTCAGCAAGATGAGGAAACCTCCCTCCTCAGACAGTTCCACTTCCTCTGGCAGACAAGACCAAGACACCTCAGCTTCCTCTGCAATGCCATATTGATTTTTTGCAGTCTCTCCTTCCCTAAGGAATTGACTGCACTAGATCAAATTAAGAACAATCTGAGCATTTAATGGGGCTCCTTCAATACGATGAAGTTTGATTGCTTGAAGTTGAAGTTCATGATAATTATTTATGCTGACAGCACCCTCACAGGCAATAAAACCTGACCCTTTCCTGAAGGCCTCTGTATTTCCATCAGAGAATTGTTTTAAGACTGCTGTGCTTACCTAGTACGCTTACTACATATTATTAAATATGAGAATAATGTATTGTATTTCCACCAAAAGTGGTACCAGAATCTTGGTTCTGTTGCTGCTCTCAGTTACTAAATAAAACTCCTGTGCCTGACCAGCAACAGCAGCACCAGAGCTCACCTGCAGTTTGGAGACTGCCAACAAAACCTTTGGCTCTACTGGATGCAGGATCAGGGCTCTCCCTGCTCACCTGCAGTTGCACAGTACCTATAAAATCTGTTCATGATGAAAACTGCACCATTTCTGTATTGCCTAAGAGGTCTGTCCTGAGGGTTGTCTATAACCACCACTCTGAGTTAATCAACAGGTTTATTTGTGAGCAGGTATTTTCATGAATGACAGAGAAGCTGAAAACAAATCTTGCTTGCAACTTCTCGAGTTCTGTTATTAAAACCCCTCCTGGCTGAGTATAATGAAAACAGTCCTCATAGTCCCTGTGTCTGTGTGTGTGCAGGGACCCCACAAAACCAGCTGTCTTTAACACCTGAGCATGGTTCTCAATGCAAAAGCATCAACAGGTGTTCATTTGTGGTGTGTATACACACACACACACACACATATAAAAGTGAAAACATGATGGCTTTGTATTTATACACACACACATATAGAAAATATACACACATGTAAAGTAGCTCTCCATCTGCTACAAATGAAGCAGTACAACTCCTCAGCCCTCAAAAAAAAAAAGTGAAAAGGGTATCAGGTAAGGACAGAAGGCAGTCTTCTGATTAATTTTTTTTTTTAAAACTTCCCCCCCCTCCCCCCAAAACAACCGCTACATCCACCCTAGTTGCTCCTACTGAGCTCCTCTGGAGCGTAACTGTCAAAATATACCACATTTTGGGACAGCCCCACATGTATCCTGCTTTTTTTATGGCAAGGAGAAAACCAATGATTGTGGCTTTCTCACAAGGAATGCAGTACTTACCTGGGTCGAGTCCTCCTTCTGTGGCGGAGAGAATGGCTACAGGGCTCTGATGCAGACTCATAAAATCCTCATTGTCATTCCTTTGAGCAGCCAGCCCAGGATCCCTGCTGTTCCTGCCACACTCCTTCTCCCCGGTGCAGGTTTCTTTTCACTGTGCAAGCGGAGCTTTCAGATGCACGAACAGCTGCCTTGCATTACACGGTAATTCCCCAGCCAAGGGACCGAGCGGAAAAACCAGTCTCTTAGCTCATCTAAATGTAAAAATGACGTTATTTAAGAAAAAGTTAGGAAATGTGAAAGTGGAAATGAAGCTGCACAGGAGGCAGCAGAGCTTCCCTGTGGCAGGGCTGGCTTTCCCTCAGCAGTGACTGGAGCAGCCCAGCTCCAAAACCCACCACTTGGGCTGGACAGAGAAGGAGCATTTGGGGAGGGAGTTGGCTGGCAGCTGAACAAGGGGGAAAGGCACATTTGAGGGGTTCCCTGAGATGGCTCTGCTTATTTCTCGCTTTGGCTTTCATTTGCTCTTTGTCACATCTCGGCTCGTCCATTTTAGACCGCGTGTCAGAGCAGATCTTGTCTCGGTGGGTTGCTCTGAAACCTGCTGATGGCTTGGCTTTTTCGACGCCCCTGAGGGAGCCAGGTAAAAGGAGGCTGGAGCTGCACCCCCTCCCAACACAGGTTTGCATTTGGGGAGGGAGTTGGCTACTTGCAGCAGGGGAGGGGTTTTTCGACAGGATGGCTGGATGTAATCGAAGAATAGGGCTTAAACATGCTTTTCATTTAAAAAAAAAAAAAATAAAGTAAGGCAGGAGGCAAGAAGGGATCTGTTCTGTTTCTTCAAGTGAGAAAGGCTGTGTTGGCCACTCTGCTGAGCCATTCACCGCCCTGCTCTAAGTTCTTAAGTGATACTGAACTCCAGGTGACCCTCGCAGACAGTAATTGCTTTAGCATAGGTTTGACAACAACAGCACAAGCTGTTATTTTAAGCACAAGCTTGAAATGATTTTCAACCCTGGAGACCCGCTCACGTGAAGAATCTAGTACATCACCCGTGTTTTCCTTGATGAATGTCGCAGTTCTTGGCAGTTGGGAAAAATGACAGTTTTCAAGGGATTTCCAGTGCCTCCCCCTTCTCCAGTTTCCAACCTGGCAGGGAGTCAGCCAGGAAAGACAGCAGGTGGCCTTTAAAGGAATTTTATGGGACAGCTCCGGGCCAGTATCCCTGCTCATTTACTCCAATAGCTACCTCTTCTTTAAAGGTGAGATTTGGAGAAACCCCAGATTTAATTGCAGTCCCTTGCTTTGTAGCTGCAGCACAGCTCATTCAAAATCGGTTCATCGTACCTGGCAATACAGAGCCCCCAAAACCTGCCCATCAAAAACGCATTTAATCACCCTTGCACTGGGAGAATGAAACAACTTCCTGCTCCTGAGCAGGAAAAGGAGAAATTTCAGCTGCAAGTGCTGTAGGAATTGCTTGTTGATGAGGAGGTGCCTACAGGACACGCACAGAGCAGAGACATGCCTGCAATTCCAGCGCAGTTTTAGAGCATTCCCCATTTTAACAAACCCCCTGCAAATTAGCCCTGATCCTGTTGAGGTTTTGAGGGGGTACATGCACCTCGCTGCTACACTGAATCTGGCGTGCAAATTTTCACTAAATTTGATGGAAAGCAACTCTTCTTTCAATAGGGAAGAGGAAAGTGCTTTACTTGAAGAGGATGAAGTTTCCTTTTTCTGGCCCACACAGCGGTGGCATGCACAGGATGGATTTTGATTCTGTGGGTGATGAAGAAGAGAACCAAATTCTTTTTTTGCCTGGGCTCTTTTTAAAGACATTTTTTCCTCAGCTCTCCAGGCTGACTTCCTGCAGGCAGCTGTCTCACAATATGAATTACTGAAAGTTAGAATGTACCTGTCCACCTGGCATAGCCTGCTCTTGTTCATGTTTTAGTGGATGCAGCATTAAGAAAAGGCTGTTAGGACACTGGAGAAGAATAATAGACACGTGCATAGAATTCTACAAGGCAGTCAGTGAATAATCCAGGCTCCTGTGTTTTATCCTCTCAGGAAGACTTCAGGTATTTCAAGAAAAGAATTCGTATCAAGTTTTCAATCCTCAATAGCAAACATATAGAAAATAAGTGGTTCAAACTTTAAACACCCAGTGGGTTCCAGGCTGTGTGTGCGAGGCAAGAGGAGACAAGATTTCTCTGCATACTGTTGTCTGGAAATTGGCTTCTTTCCTTTTTCCTGACCCCTCTCCGACAAAAGACAGAGCTAGATCCCAACTGTAAACTGAAATATTCACCTGACAGCAAACATTCAGATATTCCAGGCAGCTCTAAAGCAGCACTTTCTCCTCTGACAAATCAGAGATCGGAATTCTGAGAAACACATATAGGAAGTCTACATCCTTTGCTTGTTTTCTGATTAAATCCACTTCTGCTCTATCATCATTGTTGAGGTCAGCTTGGTCCAATAACTTTTGATGAGACAAAGTGGTGGACTTGCTGCTGGCCTTTTCTTAAATGCCTACATTTTAGAAAAGAAATTGCTGTATCAGCTCGCTAAATAACAAAACTCGTGAAACTGCTTATTTTAGTCACCATTTGAACAAGCAGTAATTATGCCTGTAATAGTAAAATGAGAATTTAATGCTGATTAATGAAACTGCTAAATTGTCAGGACTGCTAGTCACAGCTATCAGTCTCTGGAGACTGTACCCTAAAATAGTTGCCAACATCTGTATAACGTGGCTTTTTCTGTAGGACAAGATGTGAAGCATACGGTGACCTGTCACAGTAGGGATGAGCTGTAAGTCCTGGCTGAGTTATACTGGACAAACTACCCAAAGGGAAAGATAACATCCAATGATTATTATAGGATCATAGCAGCTTTCTAGAGGGGAAGGGATGATGGAGGACTTGGGAAACTGCCTAGCTCCGTTAATCATTCCTGCTTGATGGAGTAATGCGGATATTCCTTTATGCTTGTTTGTATCCTAGAAGAATGCCATGCTGCTGCACATGCAAATACACTGTAAAACACCTTGCTGCTGCTTACCACTTGATCTCTCTCCTACCTGTGCCAGGTACCCCTTCCCACTGCTGGAGGGAAATTCCATGGGTTGGTGAGTGCTGGAAAGAGGAAGCTCCCCCTCGGGTGGGCTGTTGTGAGAGCACTTGTGTCCCTGGTAAGAGGAACAAGAGTGAAACTCTTCCCTGAATAACCAAATCCCCCCTTACCCATTGACTTGATCATTATCCAACGCTGTGTTTTCAGCACACTGGCAGGTACAACTCAGACAAAAATATAATGGACTGCTGCTCAGTTTTGCTACTGCCGCTTGGTATTACTCCTTGTATGATTCTGTAGGTTTATGAACAGTTTAACCTATTTACTCATGTGTAAATGGACAATGGTTGGAGATTAGAGAGGCTTCATTTGCCATGAAGAGCTACTATCCTGTCTCAGAGGAAAAAGAACCAGTTGACCTAGATGGCAGGTCAGGTACTTCTTACTGCAGATGTAAATCAAATTATCATCACAGTGTCAGCCTCTTTGTACAGTAACAAATACACAGCTGCATAGACACAAACTGATTTTTGGAGGCAGGAAAGTTTAAACAGCTATTTTGGTAACTAAATATACCAATCAATATGCAGGATGATTCAGATGATTCATAGGCACATGCACTGTGCTTCATATTAATTTCTAAAATTGGTGCTGTAATTGCTGATGGTCAAACTTACTTCAGGCAAGATGTTCTTGTTTGAATGCATGTTTGGGAATAAACTTTGTGCTGCCTCCTAAACCATTCCAGTATTTCTTCCATTGCCCTATTCTTGGGTTTTAGGATTGTTGTATCAAACAGAAGTGTTCTTCTTATATCTTGTCAGGTCTTGCTGTTCTGTCAGTGGTTTCACAGCACCCAGCCCTGCATTCCTGACCCACACGAGCAGCATCACCAACTTCACCAAATCAAGATCCCCAGAAATGCTGAATTTACACACTGCAACTCTGTAATCATGCAAGGCTGATTTACTGCAGCAAAAGTCCTTTTCACATTGTCTGGCAACAGAAACTGCGGTATTTCCACTGCAGGGCCAAGCTTTCTGTGACAAATAATGCTCCCACAGTTTAACTGGCATTTGTACAAGTATTCAGGTCTGGAAATGACACCAGTGGAAGCCAGAGCTACAGCTGGGGTTGTCTGCATATGGCTACTGCACTCTGGATTAATTTGTTCCTTGGAAAAGTCTGTTTTCATAGTAACGTGGTTACAAAGCGGCCTCTCAAGTGCCACTGTGTCAGGAAAGCACATCACAGACAGAAGGTAATGACTGCTGACACCAGACCAGCTTTCCTCTCGTTCCCTATAAAAGCCAGCAAACTCTAAATCATCAGTGCAACCAACGCCATGTGCCTGCCCCCATTGTTCAAGCGCGGCTTTAAGCTGGGAACAAAATCCATCAAAAAACGCCGTTTACGAAGGGAAAAAATTTGCTGTACGACACGTAGGAGTCCGACTGGCCGGTCTGAACAAAGGTAAAGTGGGATTAAGGTTTCAACAAAGAGAGGTTCCTACCCAAGGAATAGTGCCTTGGTAAGTACCTCACACACACACACAGAAAAAACCCCTCCCACACCCCATCTCCCTGGATCAAACAAAACAAAGAAATCTGAGGTGGGATGGTCTTGGGATTGTTCCTGTCCTGGCACTTTTTGGCACACAGCCTTGCAAACTCTGTGTAGAGAAGAAGGAAGATTACAGTAAACAAGTCATAAAATACTGTTTGTCTCACATTTGCCGTAACTACAGCCCACACACTTTAGCCTGGAAATCCAGTTTGCCTCTTGAAATGTCCTTTCTGGTATCTACTGGTTATCACTGGTTATCAAATGACAGCTTTCATGTGAAATCTTTTGTGGGCTTTTAAGTGACTTTGCCTCTCCAAGTAAGGATTAGGAAGTTGGCTCATTTTCACTGTGTGATCTTTCCAATTATAAAGCTGTAGGGAACTGAACAGCAGCAAACAGTCAGATCAGAAAATAAGGATTCCATCCTTAGTTTGGCCACAGGCCGCTGGTGTAACTGTAGCTGATCAGCTTAATTTTTGTCCCACAGCTGTTCCAACAGTAAAAAAATAGCACAGTTACTGGCTTTTTTGCTTTCCCTGATTCTTGCTTAACTTGGGCTCCGCAGTAAAGGGACTCTCTGACCACGCTGGACATGGAACACCAAGTCAGGAAGGTCTCAGCCTCGCCTGGAGTGCAATTGGGAGCCCCAGCTTTTACTCACATAGCCAATAGTTTGCTGTAGGGTATTAAACTAAGAACAGTAAATTTTATCTGTGACTATCCACTGTGCTTAAGTCCAACTTCAGTAGCTCCAGTGAATTCTTGAAACAACAGGCAAGATTTTTTTTTTTTGTATAAGACAAAACCCCACAAAACTGGAATTTTTTTTTACATACCTCTGGATACAATAAGTGATAGGATGCCCAATAGGATTTTTTCAAATGTTCCTGGCAACATAAACATATCTGAAAAACTGGCCTCAGTTTGATAATAGAAACCTAAAACACAAATGAAAATAAATCCCTTGAATTTCGTTTCAAGCTGGTATAGCTCTTTGATTTCAAAGTTTTATATCTAGTATAATTGATTAGGAATAAGCCCACGTATTTTGTAGTTTAAAGTCTACAGAAAATTCAATAGCACTTTGTACAAGTTGTTCTGTTGATTAGGGGACCTTAATCAATACAATTTAGCTTCTCTCAGGAACTGCCCCTGTGCCAGCCAGAGCTGGGCTCGAGCCAGATGCCTTGTAGTGTCAATATGATGCTCAAACACCAGAATTCTCCTGATACCTTATAACACAAAGCCAATAACAATGTGTGTTACTGAGAGAGCTGCAGTTGGTATCTCACAATAATGCAAAGATTTTGTACCTGCTTCAGAGCTTTTAAACAATCTGTGACAGGGACCATAAAAAAGAAAAGTTACCTTCTTCCTCCAATCGCAGCAACTCTCGGGCAGAAAACAGGAAATATTTTGCTGAAGTACTCACACAACAGTGAATGCTGAAAAAGCTTGTACACAGCATGCAAAAACCTTGCTGTTCCTTTTGTAACTGAGAGCCCTTGGCGACACACTGACAACGTTTGAGCCACAGCCATAAAAACAGCAATAAAAATATACATTTTAATGGAACTTGAGGAAGACTAAGTCTTTTATTTTATACTTTTGAGTCTGTGCTTTCTAGTCTGCTTTTAAATATACTGTTATTTATCTAAACTCCTAGGATTTTTGCACACCTAACTCCTCGGTTCATAAAGCTGACAAGTCCCATTGTGCCTCTGAGACATCTACCTAGAGAAGGACCCCTCACTGTTCGAGGAAGAGATTAATGCAGGCCATTCAGTCAGTCATCCTAAACTCAGGTACAGGTTTTTTTCACACTCCCTTTCATGAATGTAAACCTTAAGTCACAAAATACGCAACTAAACAGCGCAGGAAGAACTGCAGGGGAAATGCTGCCTGGAAGAAACGAAGGACTCCTCTGATCCTGTTCCACAATCGACAAAAAAGTAAATTAAGCACTGAGGAAAACAAGAGGCAAAGCAAAACGAGATGCATCCTCATAGCCACATCCTAATAGGATCATTACAAAACTGGCTGGCTCCTGGCAGGGATGGGGGTACGGAAAGGGATAACTGGATGGGGAAGAGATAAATCAATAGGGATGACTGAAAACCGATTCAGAGCACTGAGCTCGCTCGGACTTCTCTTGCATTTTCTCTTGATTAGGCTGACGGGAACTGAAGATGAAAATGCAGAAGTGCAGAGGGTGTCCTCTGGCAGCCGGCACGGCTGTCCAAGCCTGACCAGAACACGGTTTTATCTGTAAAATAATGTAAATTAGCTGATGATAGTGCACAGCGCGCTGGTTACTGCAAATGAGGAATCTGTAAGGAAGTTAGGATCGGTATCAAAACAGAGGAAAGAAAGTACACTGCTTCTACAACACACTTCTCCTCACAGTCAGAAGTTATCATGCTTAGGTAGAGAAAAACAGGAACCCTAACTGCCTATAACTGCTAGAGAATATCAACTCTAAAAAAGAAGGTGGAGGGCAGGGAGAGAAGGGATGAAAAGAAAATTCCAGAAAGGTAATTCAAACACATGTGGTCAAAAAAGCAAGGCCTGAAAGAAAGCTCTAAGGGTCAGTGTAACACAGAATGGAAGGACTGCAGAGTTTGGAAGCCTCCCTGTGACTTAAATTACAGATGGTTTCCAGGAGTTTCCTTAATAAAATTTGTCTAGGGAGAAAATATTGGTGTCAGTGAGGGGAAAAACTCTGATTCACGGAAAATGGAAAAGAGAAAGGCAGCTTCAACCAGGAGTCAGTCATCAATCTATTTCTTAGACAGAGTCTTGGCAAAACCCATCCTCCTGGTAGAAGTTGCCTGGAGTAGGCCAGATTGATTTGACAGTCTCTTAGCCTAATAAATGCTTGACCTCAAGGTCTGCTGAATTCACTAAATTCACTATGCAGAGAGAATTGGGAACCAATCACCTCTGGGGAACATCCTGTTCCGCAGCCCTCCCCTGATAAAGGCCTTGACTGCTTTCAGCCTTATCGAGATGACTGGATGAAAGCTGCTCTCAGAAGAAGAAAGGTTAATCGACTACACTGCTGTTAATCAATCACTTGGAAAGATGCAGCACTTACAATAGGTAGGTCCCTCTTCCTGCCAGGAGGTTCTTGCATGTTAACCAGGGACCATCTCCCTCCAGTCTGAAGGATGGGGAACAGACAGAAACACAATCCAGAGAGATGCCAGGTGTCTGATCCAAAGCCAGCTGAAGTGAATAGAAAGACTCCTGGTGAGTTCAGTGGGCTTGGACCAGACCCCGAAGAAAGACTCATCATCCCAGGTTTATTCTGCATACATGTACAGAGCTACTTTTAGCAGCGAAAGATCCTTGAAAAGAAGCAGATTCATCACACACTTCTGCCTCCCTGCGAAATCAACTTTCTTCAAATCATACTGTGTCCCATTTACCCTGATTGTCAGATATGGCTGACATCCAGCAAAGGAAAATTACCTGCCTGTGACAGCACAGACAGACATTTCAAAATCTCTAAGGAGGACAAAAAGAAAAAATGCCAAGCTGCTAATGTTTTCCTGGCCTTTTTGTAATAGCTGCTAGCCAAAATGATAGCCTTCTCAGAAGAGGAAAAGCTAGATCCATTTCTGAAAGGACAAAGGAAAACTGAGGAATAAGATTTGAAAGATCCTGGCATGGAAAAGAAAAGCTCAGTCCTGAACCAGCAGTGGTATGCAAGGTGAGGCTGACAGAACTTCAGAGAAGGAAAAGTACCAAGAGAAAAACACAGTTAGAAAGTATCCCTGAAGATTTACTTCTGTAAATGAACAGCTGTATTCAGCACCAACATCAACTGAGGCTATGGGTATTTCCTTCAAGCAACAGATAAGCGAAACAGAGTCATCTAAGGTATGCTAAATACACGATTTCTATGTACCCCCCCCCCCCAAAAAAAATGCTTTTTCTAAGGAAGGACAGCCATGCTCCTTGCCAGTAAACACCTGGTTGCCAAAAACAATTCCCCAGTCCTCCCACTGCTAGCTGAAAAAAGCACACTAGACAGATTCTGATTCTGCATCAACATTCAAAAGTAAGGACTGATATATATATACATATATAAAAAAAACCCTTTCTTCTTTTGGCTCAATTGATAAAATAACCAGCACTGCAAGCAAAGCAAGGCAGGTATCATTAAAGAGGGAAGGCACCTATATATTTCATAGGGAAACCTGACAAGACATTCCACATGCAAAAGTAAGAACTAGATTTAAGAGGCACAGCAGCTCCTTCCCCAGAAAAGATTTTGGTATGGCAGCCCTATAAATCTGAAAATTTCAGCTCCACAGCTACGTGGAATGCATGTTGCATCAAAACACGCAGCAGCACTCTAGGCTGTACTCTGCTGTAACAGCCTAAAATTTGGTTTTCTATAACCTTTGTATGAAAATAATGTCAAAAGTTAACAACCCACTGAGATAAATGTGAACACTCTGCGTCTCTCCGGGTCTCGTTGACACTATTGCAGATGCAGAATCATGAAGACCGGGCCTCATCTTCTCATGCTTGAAACCGGATTTTCACAGCCATAATTCTATTTTGGAAGGAGGTTCTGCTGTTCTGTGTGTAACTGCACGCAGCAACACCAGCAGAGAAATGGAAGGAAAAGTCTGAGTGCCTTATCGGCCCAAATGACACCCCGTGAATGGCACGAACAAAAAATGTACTGAGAAACAGAAAACTTCTTACTTACCCTTAGCATCGCTCCCCCAGACTGAAAACCACAAAAATTCCCTTAGGCCGCACATTTAAAAATCTTGCAATTTTATTTGCATATAAAGGCTGCTAGATATAATATCACAATAAATTTAAAGAAACAACCGCTTTTCTAAATTCCATTAACAAGGTAACATAAAACAGAACAAAGCTCAACAGCATTTACAGTGGAGGAACAGAAATAACTATCTGCAACAATATTTTGTGCTAGCGAGATTGCATTTACACACAGTGCAAAATAAGAAAAAGGAAATAAAAAAAAAGACGAGGAGAATATTTAAATATAAAGGACAACTAAGCCTTATTTTATTTAGGCTTGATTGTATCCATTCGACTCTATACATGCCTGAACTACAGCAAAGATTTAACTCGGGCTCTTGAAGGCCTTGAGCACTTGGAAAAATGTGTCACATCCTTCATAATTTAGATGTGCTGTACAGCATAATTTTGCAGATGCTATACTGGCAATATTAAATCCTAGCTTAGTTATAATGCACAAAAAATACATATATATATAAATTCATATTTAAAAGGAGTCCGCATTTACAATTTTTTTTTTAACTTTTTTTTTACTGCATGAAATACCTGCTCTTTGCAGCTTTCACCCCCAGTCTTTTAAAGCTAAAATAATTTAAAAAAGAAACAATAGAAGGCAGATATCACATACAGGCTGTGGCTATCTAGATCAGTCTTTATAAAGCAGGTAGAGACAAACAACTGAGAAGTCTATTCTCCCCTTGCTGCATTCTACTGTGAACAGAAACAAGTTTAAGTACATGCACACACATCAAGAGGTAAATGGACCCCAAAATATTGTTTGTGCTACTAAAAAAGAATTGATATAAATGGAGATAAAAAGCTAACATTTAGACCTAGGGAAAAAGAAGACGCTTAAAAGAACCTCGACAATAACATAAGTTGTGCAAATTTGGGTGTTTTTAAATGCTGCCTATTTTTTTAGCTTATAATATAATATTAAAATAAGGTCTCTCACTTATTAAAAGAAAGCTTGGCTGTCCTTTTGAGAACACTATAACAATTTACAATGGCAAATTTATCGAAAAACAAAATTCATTTTACAAATTCACAACGCTTTTATCAATTTAAAATGAACGCTGCATTTCCAAAAAGCACAACCTCTAACTTTTTCTCCTTATTTGTTTTGCACCAGCAATTTACAAAAAAAAAAAAAACAACCAAACAAAAAAAAACCCCAACAAAATAAAAGAAAACAAAAAACAAACCCCAAAGCCCACCCCAAAACAAAAACCCCCACGGTTCCCCCCAAAATCCTCCTCCTCCCCCCACCCGCCCCCCCAGCCCCCAATTTCGAAATAAACACGTAACTGAATGTAAGTTTTATAATTAGAAAATGGCAGTTTATAGACCTTCCCCCGGTTCCAAATGTGCAGTAGTGCTTCAGGATCCTTGAGGGGTGGGCAGGTCGAATATAATCGGGGGGTTGGTGGGCTGGAAGCTGACCGTGCACGTCGAAGCGTTGATGTACGTCGTGTACCCATCTGTCATGATGCCATAACCTGTGTGGGGACAACAGAGGCAAAACCACACGTGTTCTTTTTCTAATTACTCAATTAGTGAGCTGCAGTCAGAAGAAAAAGACCATTCAGAAGCAAAAGATTGGGAAGTAACTTTTGGTTTAGTCTGCAACGCCATCCCCCTCTGGGAAATGACCCGAGCCCTGTAAGCTCTCCCTCTGCTAGTCCTTATTACCCAGTTCCTCCTCACAGGTGGTGTTCATGCTGGCTCCTGACACCTCAGAAACTCATCAGCAGGTTAAAAACGCACACATACACATTTTCAGGCTGCCCAGGGAAGCTCCGTCCCTGGAAGTGTTCAGGGCCAGGCTGGATGGGGATTGGAATGAGATGATCTTCAAGGTCCTTCCCAATCCAAACCACTTTATGACTCCATGATATATATATATACACACACACACACATATATATACATACACATATATATATTTTTAAACTATTTCTACAAAAATGTGTGTATTTTCAGCTGACATCCACAAAAAAAGCGAAACAAAGAAGCTTGGAAAAAAAAAAAACAAAAAAAAACCAACAAACCTTGAAAATGTATTTGGCACCAAACGTACTCGAAAAAATAATTTTGAAAACCCCCAGAGTTTCCCGGAGGAAGAGAGCTCCCCATTGCAAACCCACAGAGGAAAAATGTTTTTCTTTTAAACCATTATGATACAGTACAGATCACTGCTGTCTGAAAGCTAAGATAAATACAGCTACCCACAGTGCCCATCAGAAAGAATAATCACTTCAGAATTGCTTCACTGTCCACCTGTATTACTTTATTTATTTAGAATGGCAATTTTGATTTAGATCGTCTCATGGTGGGAGAAACCTTGTTTGTGGTTGTTCTTGCTTATCAACCAGGGAAAAAAACTGCATCCCCAAAAATGTGTGTACAGTCTCCGTTGATTTAAGGGAATGTGGTGCATGTTCATCTCAGCTGGAGTTGGATGAGAATTAATTGAACTGTAAGATAATGCTTTTAACACTTTGCTATTTCTTCCTGTACTGAAACATGCTGTTCTTACGTCTTCTCTGCAAGTACTAAATGGGATTTTAACTTTTTGTTGTTATTCTTGTAAGAATTGTTCACTTTTCATGTGTGCTGCCACCTTTCCTGTGAGATTTAAACGTAGGGTGCTGCACCTGGTTCCTTGGTGCTTTCTCATAATAATGTTCTTGTACATTAAAATATCTTCCTCTCCCACTATTTAATATTATTACAACCAGAAGTTTCACCATTTAATGTGCCTACTAAGGCTGTGGACAATTTACATGTTTTAGCTGAAGTCTTGCTATATTCACTTATTCTTAATATGCAAGGACTAATATTTATACAAAATATCCAATCTTTTCTTGGGTGCATTAAGACTGTTATTTATGTCTGTACACTTAAGGTCATGTCAGCATTCCCAGTATAAACTCTTAATTTGCAGATGCCAGGCATGAAATTCACTGTAGGGAATCACA
The DNA here is from genome assembly GCF_003031625.1 of Empidonax traillii. Lineage (NCBI taxonomy): Eukaryota > Metazoa > Chordata > Aves > Passeriformes > Tyrannidae > Empidonax > Empidonax traillii. Next base: position 211,350 of record NW_020956084.1, read on the forward strand.
AGGGCTTCAGAAAAACCAACACCACTAGTTGAGAAAGCTGTCCTTTTTTTATTTTCCTTTTATGAAGTCCTCCAAATCTTTAAGCTTATGGAGAACCTAGTTATAGACAACGGAGAAACCTCCAGGGGGAGAATATAAAGCATTTAATGTGTAATTTTGAGTTCCAGGGTCACAAAGTCTCACACTCTCTCCCAGGCAGAACTCCTCGTGTTTGTCTCTCAGCCCCATTGAAAGCTATGACATTGTATTAAATATTTAAGCATCTCCAGAATGTATTTAATCTCTCAGTCTCTTCCACTGCCACAAACCCGAGCTCATTGTTTCTGAAGCTTCACACTCTGCCTGTCCTGGCACTGACAGTGGGGAAATATCTCTCCTAAAACATGAGACTCCTGGAGGGTAGCACAGAGCACGGAGTGTGTTACAGGGCGCTTTTAGAAATGCATGCACAGTGAGTTCTGGCAGTGTCTCCTGATGCCCTCCTTTCTGCTTCTCCTTTTGCACTGAGGGAGGTGAGCTGAGACAGTGAGCTGTCTTTGATTTTCTTCTCCCTCTAGCACCTTTCTTAGCTCCTGCATTTCGAGCAATGGGGATAATTTTCATTTTGGCTTGCAAGTGTGGGGAATCTCATCTGTTCCTCTAACCAAGTTTGTCACAACTTGAACTGCTTTCAAATAACCTGCACGGAACAACCTTTGCACAGTGAGAGGTGCAGGTGGCTAAATGTAGCGCACACTCCCGAAACAGTCTGTTTTAATTCTGGCATAAATTTACCAAGCACTGTGCGTGCAGCCACTTCCCTCAGCTCCTTCCCTGCTTTAGCCCAATATGCCACTATCCATCCACTGCGATTCACCATCAAAACGTGCTCCTTGAAACCTGTCTGAGGTCGAAGTGGGGAGTTAGTACTGCTCCTCACCTTCATGAATCCCACCAAAGACGTGGAGTTTGGGCCTCACTCGCCTCTGCACCGTGTTCAACAGCTCCACACAACCCACTCTCTGCAGCTCCTTTGGAACCCAGTCTCGAAAACCTGAAGGCAAAATGCAATCAATACAAGTTAATTTTCTCTACTCAGGTAAGCTCTCACGTAGTCTTTCAGGAAGTCATAATTCACAGTAGGTTTATTACATTATCCCTCGTCATAACCTCTCCATTAAGGCACACAATGGCTTTTAAGAAATGTTTCACTGTCACTTTGTCTTCCTTAAGATTTCCTCCTTTCATCTGCGTTAATATTTTTCTGGATGTGATTTGTTTTTTTTTTTAAACTATAGGTTTAAACTCATCTTCCACCTTGAAACCCTGGGACATTTATTCCTGGCACTGTTGCAGATTTTTCTTCCCTTTCCCCTGGCTCTTGGAGCACTCAGCTTCCCAGGCCAGCTGCGTGGTTATTCCAGAACCGAAACAGTTCTGGGTATGTGATTGCCTCCCTTAATATTTACTTACTGAGTAAATAAGTAAACAATAAATATTTATTTAGAAAGCAGCATTTTGTCAATATTACCATACAAGCTGAGACCTAAAGTCCCCTCATTTTAGGCACAGCAGTAACACCTAGTCTGTGTCTGTAGCTAAGATACAGCGCCAACCTCTTAAAACTGAACTTTATTATCTCCATCAAACACGAAATTTAAGTATGCTTATTCAATTAAAGCACTCCTTGGTGTCTGCAGCATCACAGTGCTTCTGTATGAACCCAATTCAGAGCAGATGGATTAACAACCCATTTAAAACAGCACCCATGAAACATTATAAACACGCTTGTGGGGGTTCTTTTTTTTGCTTCTTTGGGAAAATAAAACTGATTAAGAGAGTGCTGCTCAAAGCACTGGTTTGCAATATCTGCTGGCTCCAAAGCCAGTGGATGCTGCATCCCTGTTTTAGCTCAGCAGCAAGGTGGGAGCTCCAGTAAGGTTAAAGAGAATTTGCAGATCACCTTACGATGTTCTCTAAGTAGTATTAAAAAAAAGCAACCAGAACATAAAAGGAACAGTAATTACACCGGCCAAAAAACTTTCAGGAATTTTTTTTTTCCCCTTAGCTTTGCTTAGATTGCTGACTGTAAACTTAATTGTGGTGCAAAACATAAACATGTACTAATTCCCGAATCTACGGTCACCAAGAAGCTCTGTGAGGTCACTGAGCCAGCCTGGAAGCATTTAAAATGCTGCTTTACAATGGCACTTACTAAAACCCTGACAAAAATCACGGGAAGGGTAATGAAAAGTGCCACCCTTGCTTATCCTGGTAAGTCATATTTATAAAAGACAGATGCTCAGCTGTAACCCCCCCTCCCCAAAATACTTACAATACAGTCCTAGACTGCTTGCCATATGTGTCTTACAGAAAAGCAGGAAATAATATGGGATACTGTCTTCTGGGGTACAGGATAGAGGGAAAACAGCGGGGCTTTTCAAGTGGTTTTAGTGTGGGCTTTGATGACTTCAGACACGCCAAAACTGAGTGCTCCTGTCTCTGCTAAACGAGTCTCCTCGTGCCTTTCTGAGACCATCACAACCTAGTTTAGATCTTACAAGCTAAGATGGAATTACTCACAGCGACAAGGCAAGCAGAATTCAACTAAATGAGAAACTTTTAGCCACCAAATGAGAAAACACAAATTGTGCATTCCCAGAATGGTGCTTACCCATCATTAGTTTGAGAAAGGAACAATTACCTAAGAACATAATTTTATGTCTTCACAAATTTTTTTATAAGCCAATTGATACCTTTAAAACTACTGCTACATATTCTACGTTTACAGGGACTTTATCAAGGAGAATAGGTGATTACATACTCCTAAACTCCTGACTGCTTACTCTCAAGCCTTAAAGTAATGGGTCATTGTGGTGAGAAAAGTTTTTAAAAGTTTTAGTCAATCTCTAAAAAAATCATATGGGATTGGAAACTGCTTGTCAGATGAATACTGTTCTTAAATAAAATGTCAAACTATAATGATTATTGAGTCAGGTATTTGATCTTCCCTAGCTTGACTTTAACAAAAAAATTTAAGTTTTTTATTGAAATTCAATAGATCAGCTAAGCCTAATCATCATTTTCCACTTCTTCCAAAAAGGTTTTTAATCCACAGTTTTGAGTTTGGGTGCAATTACAGTATAGCTTAGAGCATTATTAATTTTGCTTATTCTGAAAGTAAAATTCTCATAAAAAAAAAATCACACAGAGCTTTTGTTTCACTTACCAAGGGGAGGTCCATGTGTCATTAGTATATCAATTCCCTCAGGAATAAGGTTCCACTTGTCTAGCAAAGACTGACCTCTGGGTAGATTAAAGCCCCATCCATTAAACCATGGTGTCCTTTGGGGGGAAAATAAGACAAACGGCATCAGTGCAACATAAAAACCTCTTTCCTTTTCCAATTTTTTCCCAAATTAAACCGATTTCTGTGCTTCAGAGATCGCTTGCAGACAGCCTTTTTGAAGGGGGATGCCTCTAAAACACACCAATTCAAAAACTTACATACATTAACATATACATTTGAATTTAGATTAATGCTATTTTTGTACTTTTCAGAGCATTCAGCCCTGGGGGCATTTACTCACTAGAGGGAAAGGGAAAAATGTTAGAATAACACAGTCTAAACCTAAAGCTTTTTCCCCCCCAAAGTTTGGGGATGTTTGAACACAAGAACTCCTTCCTCATGCTAATTACCAAAACAAGCAAAAAAATTTCCCAAGCTTTTTGGAGGCAAATATCAATTTCTCACAGCACAGGGCAGCAGTAAGTAACTGCTCAACAAGATGCACGAGGTGACACTTGTAAGCACCATCTGTGCTACGGTGTCTCACTAAACTCCAACTTGCTCCTTTCAGCACTTTTAATCCCAAATTACTGTCACCTCTCTTGGTTTGGAACTCCTGAGCCTCCTAAAGATCTCCATCACACAGTGTTTAGCCTCCTGACGACTTTTTAAAAAGAGATCTTATAATTTAAAAGGAAAACTGATATTCTCAGTCTTCTCTGCCATAGCATAGCATTGTTCTGAGACACTGGTTTAACCACCAATCCAAGCCTTTAGCAGTGATAAATGGACCTTCTAGGAGTACAGGTATATCATAACAAAGCCTTTTCTTATCCAATAGGTACACACAGCAATTGTTCTGAAGAGATACTATCAGATTTGTATCTGTTAGTAACGAATTTCATACAGCTTTTAGTATTGTAATAATTTTAAGGGTTTTCAGCCATGGGCGCATTTCTGAGAGCTCAGGTAAGAGATTTACACTCCATTTTCTAGGTAGCAAATTCCTGTCCTAGCCCTAGTCATTGGGGTGCATCTTTCTGAGAGCTCAAAGCTACTCCTGAAGTCTTCTGTGTACTGCAGTTCTGAAAAGAGAAAACAAAAATTGGGGCCAAAAACCAACCACAAACCAAGCCTAAAGAAAACCGTACCTGTTAAAGAGAGAGAGAGATCATTACAGCCCCATGTAATTTCCTTATGCAACCTGCCTCCTCTGCCCTCTAAATTATTCATTTTTTTCCAGCCTCAAATATGCATTAAAGCGGGAACGTCCTGCTGAGATTGCGCCTCTAATTTTTATTTCTTTTTTTGTAATTAAAGCACTTTGTTTTCCCGAGACAGTGCTTCGACCAGTGAAGATTATACCCCGTTACATGGATGATCTGCATTCCTGACAGTCGGCAGTACGGAAAAACAGCAGGCACTGCTAATATAGGGGCAGGGAGGTCACTGGTGCCTTGGTGACAAATAATAGACATATCCCACGTAGTCCTACTGAACTAACACTTACACTCCACACACACACAGGAACTCATTCAAGCCAGCAGACTTCCTGAATGAACACTAACAAAAGATAGGGAAATCAGACGTTAGTCAAACATTTTATGTGAGCTGAAGGTTGTGTCTTAGCTTTAACCAAATCACAAGAATTTCTGATTTTTGTGGGGATTGACCTTCCTGAAACATGTATCTGAATTTCCTTTCCTATAAGACTCCTGTGTTTTAACATAGCTAAGTTATCGTAGCCTCCAAGGCTGCAGTTAAAAGTTAAAATATTGTTTGGCTAAACACTCAGCTGCTTAAAAAAAAAGAAACAACAAACACACAGAGAATGGGTCGAACTTTTCACTGTCAATTAATGATTCTTTCCCCACTTGCATTTCTCCTGAAGATAAGACTGTAGTTATTACACCATAGTTAAACCTGAAACATGAAACCACATCTGTGATTTCTCTGGGGCTCTTTGGAGACTACAACCACAGAAAAGGCTGGATTTGTCTGCAGGTTTTTTATTTTCTTCTGAAGCACTGTGTAAGGAGGAGGGGAATCTGAACTCAAATATATTCCTCATTCACCAACTTCTGTAATTAGCTGTGACTAACAGGCCTCGCGTGGGAATCCACTTGCAAGAAAACTTTCAAGAAACCTTCCTGATTATGCAGCGTGTGCACAAATAAAAGACGGTCAAATGCTTACTTAACATATTAAAGATTTTTGAACGAAATGAATAAATCCAGGAGAAGGGCAGGCACAACTGGAAGAACACCTGGGTTACAGATTTCGGCTTCAGGCATTTAAAACCCCAAACATTGCATATTCAGTGACAGCACTGCACAGACCAGGCAGGTTGAGGGTTCCTGCCTTCCAGGGGTGGGGGGGAACACCACCACCAAGAAGAAAAACAGCTCTCTGGCACAGGCTCAGGTTTAGATGAGATCACAGGGAAGGTCACCCGATGTTTGCACTGGGCTGTGTTGCGGCGCAGCCGAAATGGAGTTGATGTGCCGTGAATCCCACGGCGCATCCCGCTTCACGACCCCGGCAGCGCGCAGGGAACGGCTGTTTACCCCCAGCAAAACTTCAGATGCGTGCAGGAAAGACAAACCCTGCGCTGCAGGTAGGCAGCATCCTACCCAGAGGTACTGGATAGAGATATTCTACTCCCATTAATGCCGTGTTTTGATACATAAGAGTTAAATACAGTCACTCTCGGCTTCTAAATATTTTAGAAGGAAAAAAAAAAAACTGTGCATGACGTTAGGTGCCTTCTGCAACATATTTTCAAGCTGATTACTCACTGTGAGAAACCACTTCCCATCTAGGAAGAAGTGCCTGTAATGAACTTTGGCTGCACTGTCAGGGTTTAAGCCCAGCTGGCAACCAAGCACCAGGCAGCCTCTCCCTCACTCCCTCCTCCCCGTGGGATGGGAAAGAGAATTCGGAAGGGTAAAAGCACATACACCCACCTGGGGTAACCTCTAATCAGGTGCAAATAATTAGTAAAGGTTCCTTGGTCGTTAGTAGCCATATTTCAGATCCGACCTGAATTTCTTTCCTACGGAGCTCTAAGTAAAAGCAATTTCAGTTAACTCACAAAACGTCGCGTTCTTCATTTTTTAAGTACCGCTGGCAAGAGCAGAGAGATATCAGCTGTTGAATAATGCCACGAGGGAGGCGTAGACGGAAAACCCACGGGGGCCGGTAATGAGAGATTACAAATGATTTTGTCATTTTACGTTCGATGGACCGGAACGCGTCCTCACGCCCCGTGCCCCGGCGTGTGCAGGGGGGAACCTAATTGAGCCCGCGCTCGTCAGGACCACGCCACACTCCACAGCCTCCTCCACGCGCCATCAAACCCTCACGAGATAATTCCTGATCCCCGGCTCACCTGACAGCTCGGCCCTCGCCTGACTGCAAAGCTTCCTGATCGTTTGGGGATAGCGGCTCTGCCGGCACCAGCTGTGACACAGGGAATGTCCTCGTGAAAGGCAGACACCTGGCCCGTCCCCGCTCTCCTACACAGGAATCCCCACGGATCCCCCCTCCACCTGGCATTTTGGAAGCTACATTTTCTGCAATTAAAACTGAGTGCTTAAAGCGGGAGGCTGCAAATTATCTTCACACCTTGTGCTGCGAGGGATGCGGGCGCGACTTGGCGCGAGGCCAGGAAGGATGGAATCTTAAGCTTCACAGCAAGACTCGCCCTCCCTGTACAGGTGCATTGGGAGAACCCCTGGAGGGGACACACAAATCCATCTGCTTTTATCAGCAGAGAGCTGCCTCTTCAGCAGGTGACTGGACCTCCCTTCGCCCAAGTGGACACCGTATGGTTTCATCAAAACCCAAAGTGAACCAAAGCCAACCCACAACAAAAGCTCAGCCGTGGAGCGTTATTTCATGACCAAAAAAATCACAACTGCTCTTAGCTGTGCTCCTCAGAAGCAACACTGTGTGACATGAGGGAACAGGAGACACAAGGCCACGGCCAAGTTCACCCAGGCGATACAGAAATTTCAAATCATTCTGCAATTTTAATGTTTTTAAAGGATGGTGTCTCCTACAACCTACTTTCATCTCTTCTCTGGTTCATGAATTTAATTACCTGATCCTCAGAGTTCAACAACTCAAAAGGTAAATGTACAGTGAGACCTTCTAGATTCAGATTCTCCTCTTAACTCCACCAGTAAATCCATTTATTTCAATAGTTACTTCTAAACAGGATTAGAAAAAATAAATTATCTCGTGGTTCTTTAATCCCATGTATTCATTCATTTTTAAGGCTCCCCAGTCTTTGAGGAAAGCCTCAATTTTATCCTTAATCCAATGAGCAAAGTGCACGGGAGGCAAAAATCTCATTCTGCCTCTTTCCACAGGATAACAGCCAAGGGAGAGCGTCTAAAAGACATCACAGCAGGAAAGCGCTTCCACACGACCAGTAACGGTAATGAAACGCTCTTTTTTTTTTTTTTTTTTTTTTTCAAAACTGAACACACAGGCCTGGCTCGGGAGGGAGAGCCACAGTTCCAGCAGCAGAACAGAAACGGTGGGACAGGACACGGACATGCCCTCCTAGACTTGCTCAGCTGCAGGACCGTCCTACAAACACGGCCCCAAAGCGTCTACTCCGGTGCTGGGCGAAAGCTGCGGCCCCGCCGTGGAGCAGCAGAGAGAAAAACCACAAAGAGAGGAGTTCGGGGGAAGAGTGACCTCTGGGCAGGGAGAAGAAAAAGCCTTTCAATCCCCTCCCTCCGCCCCGCACAAGCGTTTGCCAGGGCCGGGCAGCCCGCACGTGCCGGTGCCGCTCCGTCAATGGGCAGAGCGTGCCTACTGGGAATGCACAAACAGGGACTGCCAGGGAGAAGGGGAAGGAGGAGAGCGTGTGTAATCATGGAGACAAAAGGCTGAGCAAGGGCAAGTGCGCAGTGTATTGAGGAAGCACATTTTACAAGGGCTTCTGTTAAGGCTCTGAAGCTTGCCTTCGGTGCCACAAACGTACATTTGTTTCGGTTTTTTTGTTAAGCTCCTTCTCATAGTCAATATGTTCAAATGCTTTTTTCCCCCACAATGTAACAACTATCAGGAGATGGTAAAGGGTAAATTATTTCCTAGATGTTCTCATCCTGTGTAATGTTGCTATACCAGTAAGAGGCCCAGCCTGGGGGCTCGAGCTGTGTGTCATTCCCACTGAGCACTGCAGTGCCTCAGTGTCCCGTTTAGAAAGTGAGGACGACGATACACAACCAAAAGAATAAACCATGAGGTCTGGTTCCTTGGGATTTTGCTTACCCTGCATCTTTTAAACAGCTGAAGCTCTCACAGAAGTGGATTATCAGTATTGCCATTATGTTAGCCACGTTACTGTGTGTGTTATCTCCTTATTACCAGCCCGCCCTCAAGTCTGGAAGTCTCTAAAACACGGTCCTGCTGTTTTTACAAAGGTAGAAGAACCTGAACCCTCAACAGCTGCTGGTAGTTTGGTTTGTTTTGTAGTTTTTCTCTCTCTCTCTCTTTCACTTACAGTCTAGAACCTCTAAACGCTGGTTATCTAAATGACAAAGCATTTGAGAAGCACAAACCCCTATCATCCAGCACAAATCCCTGTTTGAATCTGTGAGAGCTACGAAAGGAAAGAAAAATCCAGGACCTTTCCTGCTACCACTGCCACTTCTGTGAACACCTTTCAGTTATTTCAGCTTCTCTGATGGTCCACACCAAACACTGGTATCTTCTATCCTGTGTCCTGAATGGTTTAGTGATCCTTTTTGGCAGAGGATTGTCCACTCAGTTCACATGTTTCGTGTTAGCAATACCAGAGCAGCACAGACAATATTTAAGGAAACTCATCTGCGGGGAAGATGTGTCTTAACAAAAATAAAATTGAAAGAAGTTGAGTAAAGAAACACAGGAAAAAACACACGAGGGTTTAAGGCACTTGAGAGCAAAGGAACAGAGAGGCAGGAGGCTGAAATGCCAGTAATGTCACAGAGGATCACAGAAACACTGAGGACAGCAGGAGGCAGAGCACAGGTGTAAAGAACACACAGAGGGGCAGAGGAGTGGGCTCCACCAGGAATCCAGTGGGTATCGGAAGGGACAGGAAGGGAGTAGATGAATTTCTCAAGTTTATGATCCATACAACCTTTGCTTAAGCACTGAAGATGCTCATCAAAGAGGAAATTTCCTCCAAACCTTCTGAGGCTTTCCAATCCCTAACTGTATTGCAATTATTTTATTTAGGGCTTTACTTAATGAGATCTGGGAAATATTTTAATATCCCCAAAATACGAAAATAATTCAAACTTGACTCAAGGGCTAATTTCATTCTACTTTTAAAAAGAACAGGATTACAAAGGCCTACTAATGGAAGCGAGTATTAAACCTTACATATTTCTGTGCTGCATAAAGTTGAGGATGGCTTGAAGGACAGACCTGGTGTAAGCAAGGACCAGCTTTAAATGGATCCATACATTAAGTACACTGCATTTCCCCACATGAACTGTGCATGTTAAACAATGATGCTTGGATCCTTGTTTTCTTACAGTAACCGTGATCATAACATGCTAGTTGTATTGCATCCTAATTTTCTGCGTTCCTCTCATTATCCGTGCAGGAAATGCAAACTGACAAAGTTCCTACCTCAGGTCAATCTGGAAGAGGCTTTTACTACCAGACCCGCTTCTGTGATGACAACACAAATTAAAGTAGAGCCAAAAAAAAAAAAAAAAGAAAAAAGGTAAAGAAGTAAAGACATCTCCCCCAACACACTATGTTGCACAGTTTCAATCCACTGGGGAAATCCGTGTGTTTGACACGAAAAAAAAAGCTGAATCTGTACAGGTGTCATTACAACCAGTAGCTTCTGTTAAATATTTTACACATTTATAAAAGTAGCATTTGGAAAGTATTAGCAGAAAGATGTCCGCTTTTAAAACAAGTAAGCTACATTTCAGTGAATTATGAAACAAATGTTGCCAGATATAAGTTAGTATAACAAATAAAATACTCCAAAGTAGTTATGCCTGCCTGCCTGCCCTATTAGTGAATTTTGTTCTCGGTCCTAGGAAACAGCCTCTAGATATTTAATTATTTGGAGCGCTCAAACAGAATTCTTTAGCATCTCTAGAGTCTCTGTAGTTCCTCCAAAAGGTTATGCTGGTCAGTGAACATGACTGCTTGTTCATGAATTAATGCCACAAACCAGAGGCATTCCAGATACATATTTTTATGTAGCATTTCAGCACCTTTAGGAAGGTTTACATCTGCAGCCTGTACTGCATAACATGGAAAGGTGTGTGTTTCCCTAGAGGATGAATTTTGGCCAGGGACTCCTTAAGAGCCACTAAACCAATGTACCAGTTCACCACTGCCCAGAGGCCACAGCCTACAATTGCTCCATGGACCAGCTCCAGCTCTTGCAGGCCCTATCCCTTTAAATCCTGACTAACAAATCAGGGAGAACACGAGGTGATGTCACTGCCTCTGTGAGCAGAGTCACAAACCCCAGCCTCAGATGATGGAACAAAAACAGCAGCTGGGCTACCTGAAAGGAAGCCACTTTTCTCACTCTGCTGTTCTCTGAAGATAATCCTCTGAAAATAAGAGGCTTGTTGTTTTATGCTTCAGGAATATCTACAAGATATCACCTCTGTTTAGAGCCTCCTTAAGAGGGCAACCCATCACCACTACCCTGAGCTCTCACAGTAAAGCTGTAGTTAGCACACACCTGAAAAGGACTCCATCTCTCAAAGAGTGGACTTAAATCAGTGCCAAATTTTGCTCTTCTTCTTGCATTGCTTTAGAGCTTTCCACGTGACACACTTCCACGCCCTAGCACACAGCATCAAGATAAAAAAGGTTTTCTTTTTTTTTTTTTTTTTTTTTGGTTGTTGTGCAAAAAAACCAAACCAAAACACACAAAAAACCCCCACCAAAAAACAACCAACCAACAAAAAACCCCTCACTAAGCACAAACCTACATCACAATCACAGGAACTCGAAGGCTTTCAAAAACTCTTTCAAGTGTTTTACAAGTAATAAATAATTCAGGCTCAGAACAGTCTAGATAGAGCATTGTTTAAAGTGGTATTGTGTAGGACTAGGTTGGCCACACCAAGAATAAAATTTGCCAGAATACATGCCTAAATCACTTGCTTAAGGCAAATCAGATGGTAGACACAGAATGTTGCTCTCCATGATTTTCACTATTAGTCTTTACCAATAAGTCCATTATTCTTATCTACTCTGATGACTTAAAACCAGACACTGAGATTGCATATTGTATAAACGCCATCACTACTTTTATTTATGTTTTTCCCAAAACAATGCCTAGCATTCCTCAAGAAGAAACTGAAACTCTACGGAATGCCTGGGAGGAAAACCAAACCAGGCTCACATGTATTAAAGTCTTCCAGAAACACACAGGCCACAGTATTGAACTGTAGGAACCTGTAACATAATCTTCTGTATATTTACAGAAAAGAATGGAAACAGTTAAGTTATAATTAGGTCACAGGATATTCCCAGCATTTCTTGTTTGTTTGAAGTCTGTGCTTACCTTCTGTTCCAGCTTATTCTTGAAGGTGGATGCAAAGTTGCTTACCCTCACTAGCCATATGAAAACTAAGAGTTTCCAGTGTCACAACACACGCTTAGTTGGCATTTAGGTACAGAATAAAATATCATGGCTGGACCTTAAGACATAATACTGGTTTACTAGTTAATTATAAGTTTTAGGAAATGTCATTCTTTAAAAGCAGTGCAGATTTTGCTCATTTTCTTCATTTATTACAGCCCTTTGCTTTGTGCAGAAGTTTAACATCTGGCATACTCAAAATTTCGCCTTTACTGAAAACCATGATCCTACTTTGGAGTCTGCAGGAAGGGAAACTTAGCAACTCATGTCCTGCCTTCACCAAAAAAACACAGATACTTCATTTGTCAAATTCTCTCAACCAAGAAACTTTTTTTTTTTTAAAGTCACCTGGAGAAAGGGATGATTATGGATCTCAAAATGCCTATCACACCTCCTTCTCAGCTCAGGAAGCCTCAGGAGACTTGTATGCAAGCAAAGTTCACACATACAACAAATCCTATACCTGATATACACACATACAATGTGTAACATGTGTAAATATATGTATAAATATACATCTATCTCCTGTTGCTCTGCTTGTCTCAAGGAATCTGATAAATAACTTGCAGAAATGGCACAATGCACTCCCAAACCAATGAGAACTCCAACTCCAGCACGATCCCAGCAATGCAAGCACACGTTTTCAGGTTATTATTACCTGGAGGAGCTGTCTTATGTATGAGCCAATTTAGCAAATCAATTAAAGTAATGCAGTTACTTGATCAACAGATGAACACAAAGGAGTTAAAAATGACAGAAGAGATTGAAGGAAAAACATGAGGGTCATGAAAAAAGGCAGAAGCTGCTGAAAAGAGAGCATTTGGTACCACAGAGGCAAACAGAGCATTATTTTAATTGGAAAGGATCTGTTTAAGCAACGGGTCAACCACTTCTGCTCCCTTCAAAGTTATTAAACAAAGAACTCAGATTACATGTGGGTCATTTACACAGCACTTAATTTTAGGCTCTCCCACCTCCGTGCTGTCCTTTCAATGAGGTTTGTGGGAGATGCAGATTACCCCAGACTGAATGAGAGTTAATTTGACTCTTCTGGTGGAAAAAAAACCTAATAGTAATAAAGCAGTATTTCTAACAATAGAGCAATTAGAAACCAGTGTAAAAAAAATGTTTACATCTGATCAACACAACGCCATTCATGCTCTTTACAGTTCTCACCTTCAGGGAGAGGATTTGATCTGGCTGCTGGAAGGTCACCCCAGAGCCTTTTCTTCTCCAGGCTGAACAATCCCAGCTCTCCCAGACTGTCTGCACAGGAGAGGTGCTCCAGCCATGCTGTAGTTTCCCAGTTATATATTGGCCCTTTGGGATCGTATACAACTCATATTTTTAAAAAAATACACGTTCAAAGAAAAGTTGTGAGCTCATATTACCAAGTTCTCACTTGAAGTAGATTTTTTTACTGATGAGTTACCAGCCTATGAACTGGTGGTTTATAATAGAAAGGCAGACTGACATTTAAATAGAGTGGCACTAGAATAATGGCTTTACATTAGTATTTTATGGGAGGCTGAATAACCACAGAGTTAACATACTGTATTTTCTGGCAATAAAAAAATCCTTCGAAAACAAAAGGTCATTTTATTTGATAATGTAAATGAATTAGATTTGTATTGTACGGCCAAGAGAGTAAGGGAAAGATTAATTCTTAGAGGAGAAGTCAATATATCAGGATGGCCAGGATGGCTTTGGTTTTAATTCTTTAAGCATGTTGTAAAGCCTGTGGTTCATAACCCACAGCCATATATTGCTGTACACTGGAGGTTTTAATACGGGCCTCGGACTTCAGCCTAATCTGATAAAAATCTGAAACCTGCAGTAGGCCATTATGTGGGCAAACTATTCATTTTATATTCACCTCCTTGTCGTGTCAGTGCAGAGGTCATCTAAAGAGGGGGCCTAATTAATCAAACTGTCAGAGCCGATGAGGAGGAGCATGTTAATGGGACTTTTATTTCACCCAGGAAAGCAGTGGTCTGACAGGAACCAGAAAATATGGCCTTGATGTTGCTGTTTATTAGCAATGCTGAGATCAGTGGTAATAGGTGCCAAGCAGCCTATGTTTGATAAAGCACTGCATGTCAAGAACCTGCACCCACTAGAAATGAGACTGACAAGAGGCAGGAATCGCCGCATATTGATGGCTACTGAGAGCAGGTACGGCGGCATGTGATGTGATCACAAAACCTGAGCCTGCACAGGACACACTTCTTTCTTCAAAAGTGAAAAAAACCAACCAAACAAACAAAACAAACAAACCAAACCCAAATCAAATCAAAACAAACAAACAAAAAATCCAAACCAAAACCCCAAACCAAACTACCCCTCGCCCTCAAATAGCCAAAACCCACCAGCTATTTTCCTGCACCCAAAGGTGAGGCTTTGCAGCGTTTAGCTCCTATTTGTTTCACCTAAAATAGGCAAGCACAGCACCACCAGCATAGAAAAAAAAAAAACAAACCCTAAAATTAGTACAAGAGTGCTCAATTTGAAGGATTGCCTCGACGGGAGCTCATGGTGGTGTAAGGCCAGCACATCAGCCCGACACCTCCAACACCCTCCGAGAGAGCTGTCAGGGTTGTAAATGGTCTAAGAATGGCATGAGAGCTGAGAGCAACTGACCCAGACCAACGCAGGAGTTGCATCAGGTGAAGGAAGCCCAGCACAGGCAGAAGTCGGGTCTGTGCCCCTCTAGCCCGTGCTGGATCAGGCACTCAGCGAGTTCAACCCTTTTGTCCCCACAAAGCACAGTGATCACGCTAAAATAAACACAGCGGAGATCAAATTTCTTACCCAAAGCCTTCCTCCAAAATTGATGGCTCTTAACACAAAGTGCATGCCCGTAGTAAGGAAGAAAACAAGCATACCTAAAAGGGAGTGAGTGGGAGATAGAAGAGATGCTCACAGTTTTTGAAGGGCACTGGACTCATTTTAGCAGCAGCCCATAGCATTTGCTGTGTGGGTGATATATGCAAAATTTTAAATTAATTATTTTGGTAATGCACCCCTACATGATTTCTCAGTCTGCAATGCATTTTATACTTCAGGCCATGGCTTTATAATTAACTACTTTCTGAAGCCATTTTAATTAATTTTTTTTTTCCCCCTCAACACCATTATTTCCAAATGAATAGAGAGCTAACATTAAATAGCCTTCTAAATAGAGAGCTACAGGGATCTACTCTTGTAGGATAAAGCACTTGGAATCACGCCCCGAGCAGCACCCCCAGAAAGGTTTAAGCAGCTGAAAGGAAATGTGCTGCCAAAGGGAAACCTTGGACACTCACAGGGCATGCAAGTCCCTGGCTAAGTCAAAATTCTTCTTGGTGGAAGAGGAAAGCTATTGTGTTTATGGCTGCTGCCATGGATCCAAATATCCTCATCCTGAATCATCTTTTTTCTTTTCTTGTCCGAGAACGCTCCATTGTCTGCATCTTCCTCTTAAAGCCAGCGGCACTAAAATTGGAATTAAAAGATGCAGAACCAAGCTGTGTGCCTCTCACTGGGATGAGTCAGCCTCCTGGGCTGCTGCTCCATCCTGGAGCTCTCAGAGGGGCTGTGGGAAAGGCAGGAGCCTGGGACAGTCTTGCCTTCTGCACTGGGAACAGCTGCCCCTTGCAAGTGGACCAGCACAATTCCACCTGCAAAGGCTAGAGAGACATGATTGCAGTAAGGTATTTTTATTTTGTTAGCAAAAACCACTTGGGAAAGCTCCTGCCTCTCTCCCGAGTCTTCCCTGTTCCTCCCTGCCACGGGCACCGCTCTCTTCTGGTGGGACTGATGAGCCTGGGATGAAATCTCTGACAACATCCACGTCTGAAAAAACTGGAAGATCTTTTGGGTTATTTGGTTTCACAGGATTCAAGTCATCAAGCAGCCCAAATATGGGACTGGAGAATGGTAGCACCGGGCTCAGGGATGGTTACTCAGGGTGGGAACTGCTTCTCTGAGGGCAAAACTCGCTTAAAGCTTCCATCAAATTACAGCTTCAAAGAGAACAATGCACTCCTACCATAAAAGAAATATATGAAGAATAACAAAGACACTCTTCCTGCCCTAATCTTCTGCTGCTGACAATGCCCTTTTGAATGGTTAAAATGGTAATTATTTTCCCTTACAGTTTCATACTTTCTAATCTAAACATAAGGCACGCCTCCTATACTTCCCAGAAAATACATTAGATTGAAAATAAATGCAGAAAGGTAAAATGTGGTTAAAATAACCCCCTTTTGGAGCTTTAGGTGGCTGTTTTCACAGCTGCAAGAAAAATAAAAGTTGAAGGGTAAAATTTTAGTGGTTATGAGACTCATTTTTACCTTTCTCAGTGGCAGTGCTGTTGAAATCATTAAAGTCAGTTCACCGTTAGCAAATGAAGTAGCACAAAACTTTGGAACTATGCTGAGTGTTTTTTAAAAGAGTATTAAAGAGGGTTTTCTGTCATTGACAGCATATTACTTAGCCATCACCACAGTATTTTATCAACGCTAAGATTTTATTACCTATATTCTACTATTAATTTATTGGACAGGAGGTCTGAATTTTTTGTAATGTCACACACCTTCCTTTACAGTCTTTATGCAGTCAGAGTATGACCACACAACTATTGCTTCAAAGGCTTTGTAAGATTGTATTCTTTAAGCTGCCTGCCTCACTTCATGGAGATATTGCTCTTATTTCGAGACAAAAGAAAATCTGCACGTTAATCTCAATGACATTGCTACAGGAACCTTATTTACAGTATGATTAAAAAATGGTCCTTTCTTACAGCCTCATTAAATCTCAGCCTCATTTAACTACCAGGACATTTTTACAATGGGTTTACTGACATACCATGATAAATGTCTGTATAACATCCTTCAACAATAGCCCCGACTACAGCCATAACCACAATGTGTATAAACACTGCATCAGTCCTAACAATGCGCTGTCCTGAATAGTAGGAAGTGAAGTAACACTAAACACATTTTTTACTAACCCCCCACGTCTCCAAAACCTGTGTTTTGCTTCAGGTTTTTTTCATTGGTTTCTCTTTTGTTTGTTTTTGGTTTTTTTTTTTTGGGGGGGGGGGCTGCTTTGTTTCGCCTCCTCAGCGGGAAAAGAAACACTCCCCCTAAAATTACGAGAGTTAAGATGTTAAACTTTTAAAATATTACAGGACCCTTTGAAATTTTGACCTAGGCAGAAAGGTTTCCTGAAATTTGATTCTTCAGAGATAAAAGGGTTGGCAGCTGGATGAAAGCAGCCCTACCCTTTTTTTTTTTTTTTCCATGTCAGAGAAATGAATGGAAGGGCTTATGAATACATGTAACTCGCCCATTCAGGAGCCACGCTGGTGCCTGTTTGTCCTGAAATATCAGTGTTAGGTTACTGTGCAAAGCAACACAACTGAGCCAGCATCAACTCAATCCATGAGAACAATGAGGGCCAGGAGAAGGTTTTCGGAGATTTAACAAATTTTTCAAATTTCGAGGCAACGCAAGGAATTAAAAGGCATTTCTACGGGAATCATTCTCTCAAAACACCTTTATAAATGGTTAGCCACTGCAACTTGCTTTTGCAAGGCACAGGAGTGCCAGAATCATACAACAAACTAAAACTGAACAGGCTCAAATGCTTTCCTGTTCATGGTTAGCCTCTGATTTAATTTCACATCAAGTGGTATCACAAAGCTGGACATGGTAAACCTACAGTATTTTCACTGGAGACCGGGGTCTGACATTCTGTCTAAATGAAATTTCCCAGTTGTCCCAAACACTTTTTATCTTATTTCCATGCTAGCAGCTCGAAATGTCACTATGTATTGCCACAATGACAGATGAGCAAAGGCACGAGAAAGCAACAGAGCTGCTTTCTCCAATGAACCATGCCTGGCAAATGTGAAAATTCACTTGTGCCCCTGGCTCCTCGCCCACTCCCAGGCACTGATGGTAACACAGGGGTAAGTTCTGCAATGCAGCCTGAAATACAAAGCATAAGTTAAAAAAAAACAAACTTTCTATCCATGTATACACATACATTGTTGAAAAACACCACCAAGGGTCAAACCTTGTAAATATTTTTTACTTTATTACCACAGGTTATAAACATCCTGATGGCAATAAACACCCTGACATATAGGAGGCTGAGCCATGTGGCCATAATACATATTTTGTGTGGATTAATAGTCTGAGGCTAAGATGGCATTGGTAAAAAAATAATGAAAATATCCTTCAGAAAACACGTGCTTAAGAGATGATGCCTCCTGCTCATGAGGATTTCAGAAACTTCCAGTACCATTTCTCATGGCCATAACTTATTCATTTCTATTAACTATAACGAATTGTTCTAAGGACAATTTCCAGACCAAACTGTGAGATAGGGTTTCTCTTCTCTGAGTCTCTTTTTCTCACTGTAGTGAAATAATTAATCTCCTGCCTCTAAAAGGCAACTCCTTTACATAAGCCTGTTCATGTCATAGGTCTGGCATTTTGACTGGCGTAACAAAACCCAGAGGTCACCACGGTCTCTCTTATAAGCATTAGGAAACCAACATTTTAGCAAAAGGTGGGGTAGAAAAATCGAGTTCTGCACCACATTTGGGCTAGATTCCCCTGAAGGTGTCAATCTATACAACTGTTTTCTCTCAAAGTACAAAACTGAGGCCCCAAATGGCCAGAAGCTTCCATGACTGAGATGATACAAACGAGACAGTACAATATTTTGGGGATATATTTTCAGAGCTCAGTAGTGAAATCCATCTGAAACCTTCCTCTTCCAGGGATGCCGGAGGTTACACTTGCCCCCAGGAGACCCTTTTCCTCAGCTCACCACTCCTTTGCTGCAGCTGGGAGAAAGAAGGGAAAAAGGGAAGCAGAAGACTGTGGGGATGCTGACTTCAGTTTACACAAGACTCCAGTGGATAAAAAAAAAACTTCCTCAGAAAGTTCTCCTTCAGCAGGCATGAACTAAATACTCTTTAAAAAAAAAAACTAAACAAAAAAACCCTAGAGGATTAGCCTCAATGCCTCCTGCATACCAGGCCAGTAACTCTAAGCACTCATGCACATCTACACAACCTAGCCCAGGTATTTTTTTCACCCTTGCTTACACACTTTTATAAACAAGAGGCCACATTACATGCTACACAATTATAATCAAGAAAAAAAAGCTGCATAAAAAATGAGCGTGATTCGGCACGTTCAAGTAATTTAAGGTACCTGCATTTCAAAACACACAAGCCCTTATCAAACCTCCTTTATCAAGTGTCAGAGCAGTTATTATAAAGGGAAGAGCAGTATTTAATTTTCTGTTTCTGCCTAGTTGCTTAATTGCAACTTGTATCTGGCTAGATGAATTAGCAGAGTGTTTAAAGCACAAGCTGTCATCAGGAATGAGTTTTCCACAGTGCTCAACGATTTCGGGTGATTAAACCACTGTCACGACATCCTCGCAGAGGTAGATTTATTTCTTACAGTGCATCAGGAACAAATAAGACCCTGTTTTTATTAGCTACAGTGCATGCAAGTCCACCAATACAAGAGCCCTTGTCAGCTAAATTTAGGCACTCAGGAGTCAAATGTTTAGTACAAGCTATTTTTCCCTGGCTCCGTTATAGGCCACGGACTGAAGGTGCTGCTTTCTGTCTCCTTTAATGAAAAAAAAAAAGGAGCTGAGGAACTCTTGCTTACCTTCAACTCATAAATTTAAATCAAAAAAAAAAAGCCATCAAACCTCCAACCCCAAAACCCAAAAATTTACTGTACCTTAAGGGACACTGTACATTACATAAAATAAAACTCCTGCAAAAATGTGATGAGATAGGTGTTTGTTCACATGAGCATGCATGTATATATACAGCATATAAAATCTGACACCTAAAAAATATATATATATCAACTTCTGGTGGTATTGAAAACCCTTCAGCAGCATGTTCCTTCTTTGAAAGCGTGCAAGGCTTCTAAGAAGGCAACTGTGATATTGCTTTTAAGCTATTTTAGTAAGGGCCCTTGACAAGCATCACATAAAATATTCAGCATCGATGCTTTCAAGTCCACACAATTTAACTTAAAAAGCTCTCCTTCTTCAGCCCACATTGTAAATAGGTTTATTATAAAGGTGGCGTGTGGATTAGATGCTTTCCCTTACCCTTCCCATCTGCCTTCCTAAAGCGGGATTGTATTGGGCTGCGTCACAAACTCAAGCAAAAACTCAAAAAAAAAAAAAGATTTCCTTTTAGAATTAAAATAATTTATTTGAGGGTTGTAATCGGTTTTAAGAAATTTGGAACAATTTCACGTACTGTTTCAAATTGTTATGTTTACAACTCCAACAAGTAAGTGCAGCTGAAAAGCAGCTGGAATTAAAAGGCTCTTTTATTTATTTAGTCCTCTAGTACGAAACTTTATTGGTCTTGCCTTTATTGGGAAGAATTTGCCTTCTGAACCAACCTTTGAAATGACATCCTGGCTTTACAGAACTGAAGAGCCAATGCTACTGATTTCAGAGGGAGCTGACTTTCGTCCCTGATCTTTTATTTTTGTCTGAATAACGAACCAATAACCTGCTCCATGTAAGGAAGTTTGCAAGCATAAAGCAAAAGCCATTTTCCATTTCTCACAGGCCCAGAGACTCCAATGTGTTTTTCTAACCTATTTAAGGTGCCCAAGCTGGCATCAAGACGGAGCCACTGCTGAGCCTGCACCTTGTATTTCTTCATGTAAAAATCTGCAGCCCTGAATCGGGCAGAATTCCAAGTACAGTATTTAAATTTTTCTCATCTGTTGCCTAAGAACTTCAGGATCAAACACATGATTTAAAGCCTACTGAGATCAGTGGGGAAATCCTATTGGCTTCAATGAGCTTTGGATGGGACTCAGAGGACCAGAGTCAGACAGTTATCTGGGGCCCAAAAATGCATCTATAGGGAGCTCCATGCCAGTTTTTGCAGCTCAGCATCAGAACTCCTAGTTATCTCAGTTTTCCTCTCAACTTTTCTACATTCCAATCCTGAATTATACTAGCATTTTCTTTATTTGAAAATCTGTTGTGTCTTTTTTGCTCCTTCCCCCCCCCCACACACACTTCTCTGCTTGTTACATTTGGGAATTCTGGGAATTTCGTCCTTGACAACAGAACTTCATGATAAAATAGAGACCAATAACACTCTTAACTTCTGCTGGTGTTATGCAAAGACATTTTAACTGCTGTTGAACTCAAGCTATAGGAAATGGGGACTTCAAACTGGACTCGATACGGTCATTGAGATATTTTCTATAAATATTTTAGATGGTAATTCTGTTCTTCCCAAAGAGAAAATGACTTCATTATCAGAGCCTTCTGCTCGCAGTATTCACGGGAACAGATATACTTTTTAGCACATTTAAAGATATTAAATTATGAAAACCAGTTCATGCAGGGTAACTACCAGAGATAATTATTTGATAGTTCATTATGATGACTACAGTACATTTATTTATAATAACTGCCATGTGTTATACCCTGATACCAAAATCAGACACTACTTCACGGCCAAAAAAGGTCTCCTTTGGCACTAGCAGATGGAAAATTACTGCAACCTGTTAATCCAGTCCTGTTCCAACCCAGACCTGCTTCTCTTTGTTGTATCAATACTGCACAGCCACCACAATCAGTTCCCTTGTCCAAAGCCTCCTGGTCAGCCTGCTGTCTCACTGCACAGGGGTAAATATGATTTGCCATTCTCTTATGTTTTGTAATAACCTACCATTTAACCTTGAAACATGTGTTTACCAAAGCCTCTACAAGCACAATGTCTCTCTTCAGCTGGAGAATGCCAAGCACACAACACAAGGTTTATACAGGAACCTCTGCTTGACTGCAAAATATATCAAAACAGAGCGACAGAGTCATTTACAGAGCCTGAAACTTCATCTCCCACTGAAAGGAGGAGAGGTCTGCCCAACGATGTTAAAGCGCAGCAAGATCTAACTGAGATGAATATTGGCAACACATTTACCGTAGAGTTATTGCAAAACTCATTTCATTAATGATAATGTTACTTAAACATTGGAAATCCATGAAGGTACAATCAGAAAGACCAATGCTCACTGAAGTCAATGCAAAGACGGAAGGAAGCTCTTACTTTGCTTACAAAGCACCATCTTCTTTAGAGTCAGTAAAATTTTACACAGAGGATTAGGGGCATGCTACCAATTATTTACCTAAAATCCCCACAGAATAGAACGAAAAAGAGTAAATACAAATGGTGAAAAACAGAGAGAGGAAGCGGAACGAGACCCAAGATCATTTTTTCCACAAACTCACACAATCCCTGACACTCGTTCAGGGGAGCTGCTTGTAACAAACGAAAGTTTTCACACCCACATTTGCAGGGTGGATTCCTCTCCCGACCGGGAGCCACAGAGCAGCAGCTGCTTCTGCTCTGAGCCTGAGGAGCATCCTGTGCTGCTGGGGGGGCAGCTGTTTTAAGGAATTACCCAGCTAATGAAAAAAAAAAAATCTGGTTTCTGGGACAGAATATCAAGAATGAGTGGTTTCTGTTCCATTGCAACGTTCGCCCTTTCTTGTCAGTTGTCGCTGAAGTAAAATGGATTCACCTGAAGTTTAAGAATCAGGGTGAGGTAAGGAAAGCACAATATTATTAGGACCAAAGTAGTACATGAAAGCTGCGATATGAAAGTCACAACCCCCTCCACCCCCACTATTTATTCCAAGTAGAATAAGATCTTTGCTCCCACCAATATTCACCTCCTTGTCATTTAAAGAGGAAAATAAAGTCAGACCAACTTTTTTTTTTTTTTTT
>NW_020956084.1:234170-247583 GCF_003031625.1 Empidonax traillii
GTATGAAGGGCCAGCCCCTGGGACAGGTGAAAAACACAAGGACCTTCTGTCACAGAAGCAAGAGGCAAACAAGAAGGAACCACAGGGCTCCAGAAGCAGAGGAATATTGAACTTCAGCAGGTTTTGTTTGCAGTGAGTGGGATGACTCCTTTATAATTTGTTGCTGGTTTTCACCATTCACGATGGAAGAACGCTGACGCCTTCACTCTTCTTTTTTATCGCTTGCAAAAGGCATCATTCAGCCTCCAGAAATATTTTTTGGACTTTACCGATTGGCCGCTCCCCTGCGCGATTTATTTTAAATAAGTTTCCATGGAAAAAAGGGTATTTTGGAATAATTAACGACTAAAATTAAAATAAAAAAACACGGTGGGGAACCCATTTGAAGTCAGCAGCAGGTTGTTAGAGCGACCTTCTCACATTGTGTAGCTAAACATAAACCCAAGTGTCACAAAGCAGCTGCAGCCCCAAGTACAATGGGGGGGGGGAAAAGGCTCTGCAATAAGCAGAAGAGTACCTTGACACGTGGCTTCTCTTCACAGACTCGCAGCAGAAATTAAGATCCAAAAAACAAACAAACTTACGTTTCTGCTTTTCTAGAAGCTAATGTATTTTTTATTTCAGTCCACAGAAGCAGTTCATATTAATGTTTGATTAAAATGAAAAAGAAAAATCACCAAAAAACTGGGAATCAGAAAACCAAAAGTACCACCAGCAATTTATGAATAAAAATTAAATATAAAGCACTATGTCCATTATCTCTGCAATCTTGAAAGACTGGCTTGACCAGGAACAATAGATCAGTTTAAAAACTGAGACAAAGGCAATACTTTATCTTATAGAACTTGCTGTAATGAACTCTTTCTTTGTGCATTTAGAAGTTCTAAGACAGTTTTATTCTGCTAAGAGAACGTATTTTAAACCATTCTCTGTGTTCATTTATAAATTAATTCTAACAATTTGCATCAAAAGACAGCTCGAATTCTTGAAAGAGAAGATATTAAAAAGCATAATTCATCACTTTATAATCAGAAATTTTTAAGTGTATATAGGAAAAACAAAGTGTAAAGATGTTAATGTATAATAAGCTACACTGTTATTTAAATAAGAGTCAGTAGCATATTGTCCCAAGTTGAAAAAAAAAATGAAACGCTGCCAATTAGCGACAATCAACTTTCTTCAGGTAAATTAAGTGCTTGCAGATTTTTACAAAGCAAAATAGCAAGAGTAAAGTTAATTACAAAAAAATCACTTAGACTTAAACCAGCCCACCCTGGGAAAAAATAAACTCTTTTACAAACGGCAACATTTATTTTTCATCTGCTCCCGAGGTTTTCTGCGAGTGACACTGTCTAACTAATCTTTCTGCAGCTCTTTTGCGATGCCATCCAACGCTGCACTTCCCACAGGGTGCCCTCTCAGCCCTGTTTATCCACCTTATCAGCTCAGGAAGAAATTTCGGCAAAACTCTTCCTCTGGTCACCGATATCTCTGGGAACCGAGGCCATTAAGATATTCGTGACCCCTACTCATGCTATTTTAACTGCCTGTTGTACAGGAAGGAACTGATAAAAATAGGATTACAATGCCCTTACAGATGAACTAGCAGGAGGCTTGATTGTGATTGATGCCTGAATAAATATACAATAACAGGCCCTACATTTCAACACTGCTTTTGATAAAAGGTAAGAGGCAGTGTCGGTTTTCACTGCCTGGACTGCAGGGCCCTTTTCTCAAATACCTGGGAAGTGCCTTTCATTGAAGATTGAATCTTCTACTCTTAGTCCAATTTTAAATAGAGAGCAGGAGGCGCATTATTAGTAGGTAGGAAGGAATATTAGTATTTATTTTGTGAGGTGCACAAAGATGCATTTCTTCCCACAGGTGCTTACGTGGGGGCCCACCCCCAAGTTCAAATGAAGGTCTGAATTCCTTTGAAGCTTCAATACAGATAATAAGAGCCGAGGTGAGCATATTGAAAAAATTAGGCAGCATCATGAACAGCTCTGCAAATATAAATAAATAAATAAATAAATAAATAAATAAATGGGTTGGACTTGGAGTTTGGTGTGGGCAGAGGAAGGCTGGGATTGCCTTTTGTCAACTCATCTCTGCCTTGGGAGAAAAAGTTTCCAGCAGTCATTCAGGCACAGGCTTAGTCTGGGGAACAGTTTTTCCAGGAAAGGCACCCAAGCCCACCCATTGCTGAGGTTGGATGGCAACAGGAGAGCACAGTATTTCTAGCAAACAGTGTCAGATGCTTTTCCCTGACTCCATTTACTGCATCTTAATTATTTTCATCTTTCCTAATAAATTAATTCTTAATCAGCGGCGCATTTACCGCCCAAACCAGAAATTTCAAGGAAGGAGACTCAGAGCACAGTTTTTATTAACCTTCCTCTTTTTGGAGAAGAGGGCTTCAAGTGTCCTGAAAATCACACGTTATCAGCTCCCACTTCAAGTAACACAGCTATCTATTCCACTTCAACAGTATATCAAATACGCCCCTTCTTATCCAGCAAAAAATAGACACCTACTTAGCTTTCCAGTGCAGTGATCCAGCCAAGTGCTCCAGCAAGTACACAAACCTCAAGCAGGCAAACACTCCCTCTGGCTCCTCTGAAATCATTCAAGGAAGTAAACCTGCATCTGCTCGGTACCTTGCTGGATCATCTTGCTAAAAATAAGTCAACAGCAACACTCGGCACTTTCAGAGTGTTTCATGTGCAGGAACTACTGTTGAGATGGCAATCACCTAAGTGTTACTGGCCTTATTTTGCAGGAGAAATGGAGAAATTAAGGCAAAGAAACCACTCAGTTATTTCCCACCCCTAGTACAGTGAGGCAGTGTCAGAGCTGGGACTCCCTTCCCTGCTCCCTCATCCACATGCTCCGTCCTTCTGGCATCCATGTTTTTCAACTGAAGGCACGGTCTGCAAACAAACTGCAAAAATTCAGTTCCACCTACACAGTCTGCAGCAATTAATGTAAATCAAATACTAAAATTAGTCCATCCCCCCCCCTGCAGTGAGCAGGGACACACCTTCAACCACGTCAGGTTGCTCAGGGCCCCAGCCAACCTGGTTTTGATTGTTTCCAGGGATGGGGTGGGCAACCTGCGCCAGTGTCTCACCACACACCGACTTCCATCACTCACATCCAGCCTCCCCTTCCCCAGTTCCAGCGGCATTTAAATGCTTGCAGGGTGACATCAAAATCGCTGGGTTTAAAGTCACACAGCTTGTAAAAATCAAGCCAAACAAATCAAATATGAGAAAGTGAAATCTTCCAAGATTGGTTTCATTCCACTGCTGATGACACAACTTGTTATTCAAGTCTACACAGACACACACACGATGTAAATGGAAAGGGTCGTGAAGCAAAAGATTTTTCCCGCTGCAATTTAAAATATCTTTGAATTGGAATGAAAAATAAATTCAGTGCACTGCTAACCAAATGATACACACCCTCAAGCTGCACAGCAAGAAAGCACTTAAACCCACACTGAACTTAAGCAAACAGATAAATCTTATAAATCCACAAGGATGAAAGTATGCACTTAAAATTAAGGCAAGAGTTTACTACTGCTTTTGCAAACAGGTGAATGAAATTTCAAACAGACATATAAACACATGTATATTCTATATACAAGTATAGAATATATACTTAGACATCTATATAAAACATTACAAAATAACAAAGCTCTGCCCATCACAACTGCAGACAAATAACAGACAATTCAAAGGTCTGCATATTAAGAGAAGAACTTCCTCTGGAGTAGTTCTGTATTTATAATCAAAACCTGGAGAAGCAGTGAGGAACGTGGCACCGATCAGCACACTGTGAATTACGGAGCAATACTGAGAATCATCTCCTAGTAAAGTCTAAATTCAGCACAGAATAAAATTATGGTGTAATTGGGGTTGGGGGGTGGGCGGGGGCGGAGGAGGTGTAATTGCTCTAAGAAAGGAGAATTATAGCTACTCAGCTGCCAAGATCTCCAAGTGCTCCAAAAACCACAGCTCCATTTCATCACATTTAATTTTTGTACATACATTAAATTCAGCCAAGCCGGTAGATTAAAATAATATAGTAGATCGTATCAACCCAGACTTTGGCAAAATGTGACACAATCCCTTTTCAAAACCCTAAAATTGGCTTGGTTGTGAGGACTCTCACATGGCTGAATAGTGGCTAAAGGGCTGTAAATAAATAGATTGCAGCAGCACAAGGGAGGTGCTAGCAGATTGCCACAGGGATTGGTATTAGGATCAGTTTTATTTAACATCTTTATTAATGATCTGGAAGAACGGGTAAACAGTGCATTAATTAAATTCACAGATTTCGATATAGTGAGAAGTGTTATAAACATGACAGTGGGGAAAGAAATTATGCAAAATGAGATTAGAAGCACTGAGATAAGTAAGAAAAGGGGATTCCTTCTGAAAAAAAAAATGCAGGCTAATACATCTGAGGAGAATTAAAAAACATAAATAAGCAGCGAGAGGAAGAAACCGAAAACCTGTTAGGCAAAAACAAGAGACCCAGGGGCAGCAGCTGTCAGCAATTTGTGTATGAACTTGCAATATGAACGAGGAAAAGAATAAAATTATCTGGATGGATCATGACATCGTAGCGTGATGCAAGCCTGGAGGCTCCTGCAGAGGCAGTGGAACATGTGGTCACCATCCTACATCAGCGTCCCAACCCGCCCAAGCATCTCCCCTCAACATACTGATGATGTGACATCCTGCAGAATTCTGCAGTTTGGGCTGAGCCTCTTGTGAAAATTTAAAAAGCCAACCCAGAAAACCAACCAACCAACCAAAACCCAATACCCAGGAATATAAACCACCTCACCAGAAACAGCGAAGAGGGAAAGAGAAAAACCTTAAAAGATTACAAAGACTGAGTGTACTAAAGTAACTGAGACAGGGCTGGAAAAGTACAAAAACAAACATCAGGAAGGGTACAAGAAATCTTTAGGTTCGTCTCAGCACACATGGTGCAATTTGGATTTTTTGTTTTGTTTTGTTTTAATTAAATAAACATAGAAAGCATGTAAACAGAATATTAGTTCCTGTCAGCAACACCTACACTACACTAAGGAACAACCTCTGGAAGGATTAACTGAAACTGCTTTTCTTCATTCATTAAAACTGGGCATAATATTCAAAAATACAGTGTAGGAGAAAATCCTGCAACAGCAAAATGATTTAATGGCTCTTTTCTGTCTCTAACTTCAATGATTCCTTAAGAGACAATAAGCAGAGAGACAACCCTCTGCAAAATTAAATCACTGGAAATCAACCAGAGAATGGAAATTAAATCACAGTAAAGTATTTTCTTCTTTGTAAGCATTAGCATTAATCACATGCAAAAGTAAAATATTAGTTAATTTGATTCCCTGTGCCTTCCAGACTCTGGTCGAAATGAATCAATGCAGGAAGACTGATTTTCTCTGATAATTGGGGAAATGGTAAGGAGGGAGGAGAAGAAGAAAGAAAAAGAATCGAACAGCAGAAATAACTGGTGAAAATGAAATAACCCAAAGCAGACTAGAAAAAAAACCACCTTAGAGCACCTATTTCTTTTGCACTCCTGTTAAGAACAATAGATGTAAAATTTCACAGTGGTGGCCCTGAAACAGTGTTATCCAACTAGGGCTAGAATTGGGGGAAAAAAAAAAATCACCTTGGACTGTACAAACTATTACCCATTTAAGCGACTTTTATTAATGTACTGGACAATGGCTTTACTACATGACACCTTCTACGTGGTTTTCTCACTACATGTGCTGTTTATTGTTCAAATTTTATTATAAGTTCCAATAACTGAGGTGTTACAGAACAGTTCACTTTGTGGGTGTTTTTTTTTGTTTCTATTAAACCGACTCTTAGATTACTCCTTTGTTAAATTACACATTAGCAGAAACATTTCTGGCTTTCTACTTACTGCAGAAAAACATGCACTATCTTAAATGAACGTCATGGGGATAGACTTATCTTCAGAATCCTAAAAAGAGTTTAAAACTCAGCCCCGTCCATGAGCAAAGCTTGAATTTTAGTCCTAATTAATACTTGAAGATGGGGGAGGTTCTTCACATTCAAAATGCGGGTTCTGCTGCGACAGGACCCTCTACCAACTCCAAGCCACAAATGTCACTTCCTTCAGTCATTTTTCCTACAGGACTGCGATTATTTCCCTCCCTGTGTTTTCCCCACCCTACAGCAACACAATCAAGATGTAAACACAGAGAAAGTGCAGCAGACACCTCACTGATTTCACTGCCATTCGAGACAACCCCAGCAGCTCCGAGCTGTGGGCTGATGAGGACAGCACATTAAAAGCACTTGCAAGAGAATATCCAAGTAGACCTGTTTTGCAGCCTGATTAATAGAAACAACCTCTGAGGACTAATCACAAGTCGAGCCCTGTTTTGTAGATTAATAGAACAAAGGCACGAGAGAATAGGGAAGGTTACAGGCCTGGAATATAAATAAGAAAAGGTGTACATTCCAGGCAGATTGACTGCTGGTAATTATCAGCTAAAGAAACATCCTTACAATGAGGTCTCGCTGTTCTGGGGCTAAAGCAGCTCATTTCCAGCTGGACCATCGGTCTCTGTATCTCTGTGTGAATATTTTATCTCCCAAACCCACAAAACAACAACAGCAAAGCCCTTCTCCGAAACAAATCACACCTTCATACCACTCTTTCAGCACTGCTTAAGTTTCTGTTGAAATGAGGTGATTTTAAAGTTTGCAGGAACCACAGTGTTGATCCACCTGTGTGGATCAGCAAAGACAACACTGGCACGTAACGAAGGACTGCTAATCAAGGCACTGCAACGTGGCAGTGGATGCTGCAACCCAGCAGAGATCCCACACGCCCCACCTGACCCTTCCAGGAGACGTGCTGCTCCTGCTGCACCATCCCAGCCAGCAAATTTTTGCCCTGAGCAGGATTCCACTACTTGAGAAAAAGGTACTCAGCCAGAGATAAGTCCAACATATAAATCCCTTTGAAACGAAACGCAAAATAATGTACATTTTTTTTCGTTACCCAAGCGTTCAGCAACAATTAAAGGTTGTGCATGAACTGCGTGCAGTGTCTGCACAAGTTCCGTGCGGGAAATGATGGAACTTATTCGTGCCCCTGAGGGAAATTCCTTCTCTGTTTTTGAAACTATTCATCTTGATGGGCTATAACAGAATGTAGGCAAGATAATGGCAACACAAAATGCTGTGTCTGTACCTGCTTCAAAGTTCAAGAAGAACTGCAGGTATCACCCATAGCCAGCTCTTCATTGAACATGTGCAACCTGCTCTCCAAAATCCTGAATGAACTAAAGTCCTCCTGACTTCAGGAAGGATGAATTCCATATTTTATGAGAGTATCTCCTTATCTACAAACAGGTTAAACATTTTCAGAGTGATTTATACTTGGTTTATATATTAAATATTAAATATTAATATTTATGTATAAAAATACTCTCACAATTCCTAGTTTTTCCAAAAGTTCCACCTTTGCCAATGCTGTACATACAAGAACATAACCTCTTGAACCCTTTAAATCTAGGAATTTATAAAAAAGGATCTGCAGCTCAGGCAATGGAAGACAATCTTCCTTAAAACGGCACTTTACGGGTTTATCAAGAAATACAAAACTTTTGTTATATATTCATAAACAGAAGAGGGAGACAAACTTACAAAGAACTGAAAACCCAAATCCAGGCACCCATAACCCCGGAAATTACGGTGTATTCCATACTAAGTGGAATACAGGGCATTCCATACTAAAATCAGGAACACTTTGGGACTTTCAGACTAGCACTCCGTTTTTTGCCTTGCTCCTCCTTTTTCTTGCAGTGCAGGCCATGGAAGTGTCCCAAGCAGCCCAGATGGAACACCCAGAGAGGTGTTAAAGAGAACACCTTTCTTGAAGTTTATTACATTCCCAGTTTTGAAAACAAGATGCATTCGAGAATCCGTGCCAGTGAAAGGAGACTGAAAGACAGCCTTCTTTCTTACATAAAGCTTCCTTATATAAAGTTTGAGGCAACACAAAACCTGTAAATACATTCCCAAGGTACAAACCCATAAACCTGACTCAAGAGAGCAATACTCTTAAGCAGCTGCAAATATCAGCTTCTTTTTTTTTTTTTTTTTTTTTTTTAGTAAAACACACTGAATTCACGTGTGCACAGAAATAAACTGGCTATTTGAAGAACCAGACCGCACACAACCCTCTTGTCAGCTCTACCCATCCTGCAAACACTGCCCAAGCAGCAAAACTGAAGGTGAGAGCTCTCTAGGAGCAGAGCTCAGACTGGCTGGCAGGTGTGCAGATACAATGCTCAAGTTCTCACAAAATAAATACGACGGCCACACTCGTCAGACGATTTCAAATCACCACAAAATCATTTTTCGAGGAAGCATTATTTCCTTTGTCAAAGTAGCCACAGGCCCAGGGTTTCCAAGCACAGACACAAACAAGGCTCTCAGCAACATTAACATTTTTGTGTTTAACCAGCAGAGTTTGAAATGTCAGCAACTCTCACGTTTTAGACGGGCACAAACCGTAATATAGACCAGAATCTGAGCATTTTAGAGGGGGTTATATATATCTAAACACCCCAAAGTCTCAGTGATTTCCAGCTGAATCCCTCAGTGCTGACCACCTCTGAAATAAGGTGCCAGGTCCATTCTACTGAACAGATTCTCACAAAAATCTGATGAATGTAGTTGTCACTCTTGACCTTTATGTTTATGCTCAGATTCATGATCAGTGGTCTCTCAGTTGAAGTGCCTGTGCAATTTTTGCTTTATTTCATAGCCTCTGTGAATGACTTTCAGTATTTTATACACATATCAGGGTAAAGTTAAGCATTCTGATCAATAAGTATTAGATAAATACGACCCAAATCATCTTGAAGTGTCATGAGAAATCTTCCCCTTCACTGAGAGCTAACAAAATCTAGTTACTTACTATCTGACTTACTTTTGGATTAAAATAAAATACAGCTTTTCAAATACAATTGCTTCTCCCTTTTTATTGCATTTTATCACCATCACATCACATGAGCTTTACTGTCAGCTCTACCTGAAGTGATGTAAATTCTTCCACCTTTTTTCCTGTTTGTCCTGAATAGATGAACTCTGAAGCAAAGCACCTGTGGACTACATCTGTTTCCCACACCTGACAGTGTACAGGATAAGCACAACCACCTTTTTCCCTGTCACCCCCTCCATCCCAGTCTCATTCATCTCACCACACCTTGCAAAGGCACTCAAAAGTATCCGTATTTTTCCAATTAATTCAGCAAAGCTGAAAATATGCATATCTGCATGTAACTGATAATGATATCATTTAATTCAAGCTTATTATCAGTCTCATAGAGTCAGTGAAACCACCCAGGCCCCAAAGTGGGTATCCTTAGGTGTTGAAGTGGGGCAGTTTCACCCCATTTTCCCAGAGTGGGTTGACACTGTGAAGGTCTCAGCCTGTGCAGTCTCTTCTCACTCAGGTCACCTCCTGACTCAGAAATGATCCGTGCATTTTAAACTGGCATCACTGCTGGTAACTCCCCAACAAGTGCACTGATGTGTTGTTTGATCTCAATATCCTTGCTGAAAACACACGTTCATGCACCAGGTGCCCGCCAAGCTGCTCTATCAGTCCCCCTTCTCAGGTGGGCAGGGGACAGAAATAGATGGAAAATGACTCGTAGGTTGAGATCAGGAAGTTTTTACTGAAGCCAAAGCCAAAGTGTGTGCACGCAGCACAAGCACAGAGGGGGAAAAAATAATTATTCTCTACTTCCCATCAGCAAGTGATGTTCAGACACCCCCCAGGAAGCAGGGAAAACGTAAATAACAAACGCTCCCCCCCCTCCTCCTTTTCTTAGCTTTTAAAAACAGAAGGAAAAAAAAAAAAGACACAGCAAAACTACAAGTATAAGCCAAACTTTTTGAGTTTTGTATGCACAACTTGTGTATCAAAATGACCTCATTGCTGGGCAAATCACACCTCAACCTACAAGCAGGAGATGACCAGAAATAATCAGCCCCAAAACACCACAGCTCACACTCCTTTTCCCTCTGCTTTTTTTGCTCAGCACCCACTGAACTCCAGGAAAAGGGAGCAGGAATTGGAGACCCAGAGCAGATTCCCACAGTCATTCCTTCGGTACTGCTCTGAAGGAATTCAAATCCCTGTTTTCCACCCTAGGAAAGATTAGAAGGAGTTAGGAGAGCCATCATTTTGTGTCTGTTTTAACTGGCTGGAATTCCACCCACTAATAGGTGCAGTTTGTGTGTTACACTAGTAATGAATACTCTAAAGTTCTTACTCCTGCTGAAGTCAAGCCTGAAGAAAAGGTTAAGACTTCATGATCTGCCCCAGTGCCAGGATACAGAGCTTTCCAAAGAATTAGGAAGGACAGGCTCGCCTCACAGTATTAAAAATTACTTATGAGCTAGTATATTTAAAATTACAAACATCCCACTATTTATTTAAAAAAAAAAATAAGGAAGAAAAAAAAGAAAGTAAACAGGACAATTTTTTTTTTACTTGGAAGTGAATCTGATATCAAGGAGACCAAAAAAAAAAAAATCAGTGACATTCCCAACAAGGCCAAAAATGTAAACAGACCACTGCAATTCTAGACCAAGGGGGGGAATTCAGTCTTCAATCCTAAATGGAGAGACCTGGAGGACAAATGCCAAGAAAAATGAAACAGAAGCCTGCACCTTTAAACACAACCACACACTGCAGTGGTGGTGTGTTTGTTTAACAGACAGACAGGAGACTTCAGTCTTTGCCAATAATTTTCTCCGTTGCTGACTTCCACAGTGCAGAAGTGCCAGAATTCCTGAAAAACTCCTACAACCCCAACAGCCCCGTCCAGTCTCCCCTGGTCTCCTCGCTACTAAATGGCAGAGAAGAACTTTATTGCTGAGTAGCCCAGTTTCTATTCCTCCTTTTTTTTTTTTTTTTTAGGCACAAGCTAATTGCCAACTAAGACTATGAAAATAAAAGAAATGAGATCCATTCCAACCCATCAGTGTATCTGAATCCCATCATGTGAGTTGCCAATTGGTTTTCCAGTCCTCACGCTCAATATCTGCTGTTAATTTGCTTGCTATTTCAAGAACTTGAAGACTGTCAGCAAAATCCATGATGCATTACAAAACTTATAATTGGAAAGGAAAAAAAAAAAAAAAAACCTCTCTGACACTTTTCTGACAGGATAAACTGAGGGCCTGGAAACACTGATCAGAACGAGGCAGAGGTACTAACTTAGAGCTACTAAAATACGACTGCAAATGAAGCAGAGGAGGAAACAGAGTTAAGAAAAATAATTTCAAACTGATGAAACCCCCCAAATTTTACACTGCTCTAAAAAGAAAAGGAAAAAGACTGCAGAAAACATTGTTTTTAAAGGAGATGGCTGAAGCTGCCTCGACTTTCTTAAGGTTGCATTATCTATGCCAATTAAAATTTTGCTTCTGAAAAAGAGAGTTAAGGCACTTCCTCTAGAGTTACTAAAAAAAGCAAATGAAAGCCTTGGCTTGGCAGAGGTGAGTGATAGTGAGCCGTTTGTTCTTGACCTCTGGATCACCCTACAGATCAAATTCTTGGACATAGGAAAAACCCACTAGTATTCATTAAAAAGCAACTGGGAGGCCAGCTTTGTGCTTCTGTTCTTGAGACCTGAACAAGCTACAACTTGACAAACGTGCAGGATATTGCTGAACAATGCTGCCTGTTCCTGTCAGGAGGGAAGAGCTTTATTCCCAGCACCATTCAGGGGGAATTGATTTTCATCACAATGATGCAAATCACAGATTTCAGTCGTTATTTGAATAATCGATTGTCATCTTTTTACCTTTGTGGCGCTTTTGGGTTATTCCCATAAAGTTGATTCCCTTAATGCATTGATTTATGTTGAATTACTTTATTCCTACACATTTTTCCCCTCGAAAAGATACATCTATCTATAGCTATAAAAACAAATACACAGCCTGGAAGTCCCAGATATTTAGCTTTCCTTTTCTTTCTGCAAAGGATTGCTTTATTAGAGAGATTATTCTATGCTTACAGCTTCTGACATTTTTTGTGACATTTTTACGCAGAACAGAATTTAAAATCCATAAATAAGCCTATTGCCTCATTATTCATAAAATTAACTGCTATAAATTTCTCTGCACACAAAATAAACTTCATCAGAATACTTGTTCTTTTTAACTATTATTAACTAATTAAAAAAAAAAAAAAAAAAAGCTACCTGTAGAGCTGATCAGCAGAACTAAATAAAACAGCAAAAAAAATATTCTCCCTGAACAATTCTTTCTGTCAAAACGTGGTTTAAACAAATTCTGGCTCCAGTTAACTGCAGTCCTCTGGTGGTTTGAATGCTTTTAAAGCTTCATTAGAAAACAGACATTGTGAGAATATTTGTATCCAAATGTCTGCAGCACACTATAGCGAATTCAGTCCTTAGCATGGATGAACAATTTCGAATATAATCTAGGAAAACCAGACATATTTTAAAATAACATTTGAATTTAAGTAAAACCTATTCACTTATGCATATTCAGCACCCGAAGCTGCAGTAAAAACAGACTGTCTCTCCTTACTCCTTCAGATACATCAGTGTGACTCGTGCTTACATTTACTTCACAAAGGCAGTTTTAAGACCGAAATTTTCATATACCCATCACTGTTTGTAGTTTTTGTCCTGTTTAATAAATAGCCTCGATCTCATATTTCCCAAGGAGAAAATATTTGCGTTGGAATCTTTTTTAAAAGAGTTTTGACTGCATAAACTATCAATTATTTCCCCACCGAGCAAGGCAGGTTCACAGCACAGAGTCAGAAGGAAGAGAAAGGAGGGAGAATGTTTTTGTGGATTGTTATCTATAGACCAAATGGAAAAATCTTCAGCCATTTTGCTCCTTCAAGGTACATCAAAGGATCTCCTATTTAAGGTGTGAAAATGTCAGCTACATTCTTCACCTCTGGAAATGAACAGAGCTCTGAATGCGATTTATGTCCCACCCTTGCACTTTTCTCTTTTAGGGGCTGATACTCTTCTTTTCAACTTCCCTCCAGCTAATGCCATTTAATACTCTCAGAACCAACGGGGCTAAATTCAAATTTTCTGCTCCTTAGAGGCTGTTGTTATGCACCACTGCACATTCCAATTGCAAATACACACGAGTGCTCCCGTGTATTGTAAGTTATTTTTTTACACACAAATTCTGCTAAATTGTAAGTTAGGAAGGCACCACTTGAATTCTCTCAGGTCTTTAGAAAGCTTTCAGATGTACCACGAGTAATAACATGTAATGAATATGGACTGATATTTCCTTTCTGTAGTTACACCGAGATGGCAATTTGCATTTT
>NW_020956084.1:248759-250694 GCF_003031625.1 Empidonax traillii
TCCATTTGCCATGCATCACTAATCGGAAAAATCCAGTCATCAACGGATTATAGGAGAGAATAATTCAGGTTTGTCTTCCATGACTAGGTCAGAATACATGTGCCATTCACTCTTTATGGCTGAGACAACTCAGTACCTTGATGTGATGTCCCTTAATATTGCAGAACAAACGCTCTAAATCCGTGTGTACACCTGCAGATTGAAAGAAACTTCTGAATGCAGCTGGAGACAAAAGGGTAACAGATTTCCATGGTGGGTTTGGGAAGCCAAAGAGGACAAAAAAAGAACGCTGCATATCGCCAGTACAAATAAATGTAAATGTAAGGGCACATCACACAGGTCTCCGCCTCAGAATACCAAACTCTCTCTTCCCCAGGCTCGGATTCAACATCCTCCAGATCTCTCCAGCAGTGCTGTAAATAAGCTGAGTTCAGGTAAATCTGACCCAAATAAGTTTCAAAAGATGCCTACGCTTCCTAATCACTGGATGGCTGCAGAAGCCCTCTGAGTCTGGGACGTACATACAAAAGAAGCTGAACGCTCTCTGATCTTCGCAGCTAACCCTCCCCAGCTCCTTACCTTGCAGCGAACCTCAAATCCACCTCACTCTACCCAAGGCCTTCTGTGCCCTGCCTTCTGTGCAGATATTACCCCTCCAAAAAAAAAAAAAATTACTTCAAAATGTCTTGAGGAGATGATTCATAACCTGCATTAAGATCATCTTTCCCAATTTGCTGATAATGCAGGATTTAGAGCATTACTTTTTTTTTTTTTTTCTCCTTTTTTTTTTTAGCTAACCCGTGTCAGGCTGATTTAAACTACTAGCTAAAGGCTATGACTTAAATTAAAAAATTAGTAGCTCAAGTGAAGAATGTGAGATGATACAGAGCTAGATCAGTTTTCTAGCCAGCACTAATGCACACAATACGACCAGAGAAAATCACTGTCAGAAGCATCAATGTGTGTGGTGTTTTACATGAATCTGTGGGCCAAGACAACAAAGATGAAATGAAGGGGAAAATTTCTAATATGTGTACAGGTTTGCCCCATTTCTTGGTTCAACTCCTGTCATTCCTCCTTCCTCTCCAGCTTTCACCTCTAAAGCAAGCCTGACATCAAAAATAAGTTATAAGCTTATAATAAACCCTTCTTATAGGTGTGCATAAATTAGCATCTCAGGGCTTCAGCTGACAATTCAGAATGCCAAGCAGCAGAATGATTATCACCATCACTCAAGTTCAGGTTTCTGGTAAAGCCTGAAAGGACTGTGGCTGTTGTTAGCATGAGAATTTTAAACGAGTGCTACCCAAGACTCCACAGAAAGATTTCAGGCATCACAGTTAAATGGCATGTAGAAAAACAAAACCAAGGGAGAATCTCCTTAGTACAAAACGGGGCAGCGATTTTTCCTGCACTGGTTGCAATGACACCAAAACTGGCTCGAAATTTTGTTAGCACAGCTTTGCAAGCAAAAGCAAACAATGCCTGGAACCGATCAAAAATAGGGCTCAAAGCACCTGCTGCCTTGTACCCTGTGCTGTGTGGGTGTTAATCCATTAGCACAGCAGACATAAATACCCCAACAGCACACGATGTAATGGAGCTCCCCTAAGATGCCACCGCACAGTTAATCCACAAGCACAGAGCGGGTATGGAGTCCCCCTTCAGCAGGTAGAAACAGTCACAAAATAGAGATTTATTTATACACACACACACACAAAAAAAAGAAAAAAAATTTAAAAAAAGGGGGGGGGGCAACTATTTCAGGGTGGTTTACTGATACAGTTCTGCAGGGCAATGCAACAAAGCAGCTTCATGCACGTTCAACAGGAACGGGGTTCCTGCTGCGGTTCGAGTAATAAACAGCAAAGAAAGTTGAAATTGAGACTTACCACGGGGCACCATATATTCGGAATCCTTTAACTGTTACCTCTG
>NW_020956084.1:250752-265426 GCF_003031625.1 Empidonax traillii
AACTATTTCAGGGTGGTTTACTGATACAGTTCTGCAGGGCAATGCAACAAAGCAGCTTCATGCACGTTCAACAGGAACGGGGTTCCTGCTGCGGTTCGAGTAATAAACAGCAAAGAAAGTTGAAATTGAGACTTACCACGGGGCACCATATATTCGGAATCCTTTAACTGTTACCTCTGAATCTTGTAAGTAAATACTATTTGTCAGGAGTGACTGAACATTGTCAAAGTCCTCTGGTTTCAATTTGGACACAGAGGGAAAGCGGTAGTAATCTTGTTTAACAAGGTCTGCCATGAATTCCTTATCAAATGTCAGTTCATGATTCCCAGCAATCACTATTTTATATTCATAGGGTAGGTTTCCTGAAATAACAAACAAAAAAAAAAAAAAAAAAAAAGAGGACTTAATTAGCACATTTTTCCTCCCACACCAGCAACGCTGGCACAATAAGCAGACAGTTAGCAGTGACAGAATGAAACACCCCAGATCTCCATGTTGAGCACGAGTTATTAAAGCTGCTTCTCCCTCCACTGAATGAAACTGTGGTAAACTGTAAAGCAACGTCACCCAGAGCGATGCCACGATAAAAAAAGGGCCTGGGCCACGGAGCCAAACAAAACACGCTGGTAAGGCAACAAACCAGCTCCAAGGGCGGCACAAACCACCCCTGATGAATTCAGATTCGCCTCAAACCTGATGTGGGACTGGGTCAGAGCCAGCAGCCCCCAGTTCCCGTCCCCAGGAGTGCCCTGCAGTGAGACACGTGGGTGTCCCAGTGGGTGGGTGACTGCAGGGTGTCTCACAGGTATGTCCTGAAAGTACTGAATTAGACTGCTGGTGCTGTTGGGGTTTTTTTTAGATTATGCTGTTATTTGGATTAATTTGTGTTCCAGTGGCAATTATTCCACACCTGGTCTGTTCTCCAAAGCGTCAATTCACTTGCAATGCACTGTCATATAACTATTATCATGTTTAAGAAGTATCTCATTTCTGTAAGAAGTGCACGAGTAGAAAAAACCATAAAACTCAAAAGCCAAATACAACACAGCAGGAAAAAGGAAATGTGGTTAATTAATTCATTTACCATGAGAGTCAGAGGTAAAGAATGCAGGTTTGCTCACCTCAATGCAGGGCAAATGATACCATTGTTTGGAAGGAGGCTCATGCCCGCAGAGCCAGATTGTTGAAGTTCAGAAACAGATTTTCAAGCATTTTTGGTACCAGCAGTCGGTGCCAGGTTTCCCAAATAAACATACTGGGTGCTGAGCTCCCTTAAAAATACAGTCCCATACTGTGATATCTTCACAGAAGTTAGGTTCTTTTACAAAATCTGTCCCATTATGACTTGCCAAAAATCACACCTAAGTTTGCATCAAAGCTAACTTCTGCTGCCTGATTTTGGTGTTTACTCCTAATAATCATTTAGAAAGTTTGTTGTGCTGTTTGTTTGTTTTTTTCTGGGAGGGGTTAGTCTTGGTTTTTTTCATACAGGCAGCAAAATGTCTGTGGAAATCTGTGGGTCCATCTTCCAGCTTGGGGACTCACAACATCTGTCTCGAGGGAGACAAGATCAGATGTCATACATTTCTTGTGAATGCAGTTTTCCTAAACAGAAGTGGCTTTGCTAGTTTAAAACTCGCCTTTCAACTTTTAAAACTGTTTGTTGTGTGTTGGTTTTTTTTTTTTTCCTTTTTGAAGTAAGTTTCAAAGTAAAGCTGTAAGTATATACAACAAGATTAACCTTCCCATAAATAAGACTCACAGGGAACCAGCCCAAACCCTCTGCTTTTCAATATTTACAGCACAGAAACAGGAATTACGCAATTTTAGCAAAATTACTTAATTCTGGATAGAAAACCAAAAAGCTACAGATCCCCTGAAAAAAAACCAAGCAGACTTTTTCACAGACACCTCACGTCTGAATAAAAATACAGGTTGTACAGATTCTTAACTTTCTTCAGTGCTGCATTAGAATAAAATCTGGGGAGATGCAATAAATGCTCCTCTATAGGTTTTGCCTTACTCCTTGCCCAGCTCTACAATTCATTTTTATTTAAAAACTCGATGTGGCAGGTACCTACAGTTCCTGCTCTCTGTGACTCCTGGCCACAAGATAAAATTGCTATTTTCTCCTCTCCCAGGGAACATAAAAGATACTGCCAGCATGAAATTTGATACACTTGCCATGTAACTATCAATCCCCCCCAAACAAACTAGATGGGATAATATTATCAGAGAAGTAGGATGGAGCAGTTAAATTCAAGTTTCTACCAAGTTATCAACATTTGCCTGTTTTAGCAGAGAAAACTTTTCATCTTGCTGGATACACATCCAAGCTTTACACTTGCTCTCGTTTATTCTGACAGACTTGAAAATCAGCACGTTTTACTGATATTATGTCCAATTAAGCCTGGAATTAAGCTATTCATGAGCAACACCACTCATCAAAAGGCAAACACACCAAAAGCCAGGCCCACGCAAAGGAAGGGGCAGCAGTAAGAGCAAATCTCATCCATTTCTTCCCTCCACCCCGAGGAAAGGCTATACAGCACTAATCACAGTAACAAAGATTAGCTAATTTACTCATCACATTCAAGTTTTTCCTTCTTGAAAGGTGGTGTGGCAGTGCCCAACATCCATTCTCTCTAATACTATTTATGAAATATTTTGGTGTGTTTTCTTCTGGCAGACCTGCCCTTTGTCTGCTGTCTGCTGACCTCATGTTTAACATGGAAGCACAGAGTCATATTCAAAAATCTCCTACTCCACGGTAATTTAATTGCACCTTGACCAGACTAATCTCCGTGTATCTACATCAGTGCTGCCTGTACAGAACAACACACAGGTTGAAAGGCATTTCCTCATTTTCCATAACCAAGTCTTTGTTAGCTACATTTGGGTTTTATTAGTCTGATTCCCTAACTATCAAATCTTCCATCATGCATCAGTAATATAATTTGCTCTAATTTTTACTGTGAATCTGGAAAAGAGATAGAAGACTCCTTTTCCAAATTATAAAAAGTTTGATTTGTTTGGTGGGACGAGCACTTCAGACATCCCAATTATCAACTCCCAGCATAATAAATGAGTTTATTTAAAATACTTAAATGCTTAACAGATGAGATCAAAAGGTTGAAATTACAACTACTAAAAATGATCAGGGCACTAAATCTGTGAACTAGAGTCACCTATACTGGAGTATTTGAACCCCCCAGTATATTTACATGTATATACACATATACACACCCTGTGTGTGTATCTTAAAAACACATCTATCATTTTGGGTAAGATGAGCCATCTTACCCCACATCTGCCCTCAACAGTACAAGCAAGGACACAGTGCAATCACTGTTCAAGAAAATACTGCAATTAGACAAGTTGTTCTCTCCTGGAAGCCAAAAAGGTCAATATTGCTCCTGCTCAAATAAAGGCAAAGTTAGTTAACTGTGAACTGCAAAAAAAAAAAGGAATTGTTTACGGTAAATATATTAATCTGGGAGTCTCAGAAAATTTCTGTGACTTCTTGCCTAACAAGTCAACCCTCAAGCTACAGTCCCAAGTACCTTTGCCCCCAGGCGTTCACCTTTACTCCTGGGCCATCACACCTCCTCGTCAGCACAAGGATTTGGTGGCCGCAGAACAGAGTGGATCAGAAAGCTGATCCAGATAAAAACTGATGTAGCAAAAAAAGGAAAAGGGTGCCTGTGAATGCTGGTAAGGCAGGAAATCCATGGTTGGCTGCAACCACTTACACTACTCAAAGTGTCAGCTGAACAACAGACTGACTTTAAATATATCTATTACCTGGGACAAGGGGGGGAAGCCTGGGGGACTGTGGTTTTTTTTTTTAACCTATATAAGTAGGTGATTCAGTGGGGGCTTTTTTAAGTTTACCTTAAGTACTTGGATCCTAGGAGCCCTTAATCTGTTGAACAACCATTCCCATTTTAATGGCATGCTTCATATGAGCACAATTTAGTCACACAACCCAAGTTCTGTAGAGCTGCCAGACATGAAAAGGAGCCTGACTGGCAGCGAACGTTAACCGCTGAGTCCCTATAAAAACAGAAAATCACATTATTTTTAAACTACTGTTACCTGCAAACCCCACAGGGAAGTAG
The DNA here is from genome assembly GCF_003031625.1 of Empidonax traillii. Lineage (NCBI taxonomy): Eukaryota > Metazoa > Chordata > Aves > Passeriformes > Tyrannidae > Empidonax > Empidonax traillii. Next base: position 254,874 of record NW_020956084.1, read on the forward strand.
GGGAATATGAAATAATGTGATACTAGCTGTCTCTGTAGTGGTAGAAACCCGTATTTACACACAAATGATATGCAAGTGCTTTTGATGTGAAGCTGTGAATATGCACACGCATGCATTAACTATTCAAACCACACAACACTCCCATGAAACACGGAGCTTTTCTCCTGCCCATTTCACAGCCTCGTAAACCCTTTGGCCATAGGCTGAGAAACCCTGAAGTACCAATCTTAGTCCCCTCAAAAAGAGGGAAATCTGTATAAAAGGTGCGTGTGCCAGCGAATCGTCTCGAATTTGCGGTGTATCATTTACGCTTCAGAAGCGCACAACTGGTCATGGAGCATTCACCCTATAACCAACACCAGCCGTGTCCAGGGATAAACACTTGAAGGAGAAGATTTGGCACCGTTCCCCTGGAATTCCAGTCCCCACAGGAGCATAGGCTGGCAGCAGTTGCCCAGCCCAGCTGCCCCACCGATGGGCACAGCCCCGACACGGGTCAGCAGCTCTGTAACTCTTCATTACTGAGAGTTCTCATGGAAAACCCACAGCATCTCAGGGCCATGGTTACTCCCTCTTCCCAGCATTTACAGCATGATCACAACACACAGAGGTTCCTTTTCAAAGAGAAGACAGAGTATCTCAAAGCTCCATTCCTCCCACGGCAGCAGCAAATGACTTACAGTGTGTAAATACAATTACACAGAGCCGAGTTTTCACATAATAAGCTGGACTTATCTCACCAACACTCCAATCTGAGTACCAAAATCCAAAACTGGGTAAGAAAAAACATCTTTTCTAGGATGAGACTGACCAACCACTGTGAAAATACGCTGGCTGTTTTAATCAAACCAGCCTTCACAAAAAAGTCCTCGATGGAACAGCTAAAACTGATGTCAACCAACGTGATGGCTGAAAACGGAACCCATGAATTTCTGTGTGTTTTACCTCCCTGTGTCCCTTAAAACACCAAAAAAAAGCAGGCAAATAAAAGACAGAACATGCACAAAACCAGAACATGCTTCTAAAATAGGAGAAAGGACTGAAGTGCAAGATCTCTCAAAATCTTCCCGGTGGAAAGTACTCCACCATCAGTTCAGATGCCTCTTTTTTTTTTTTTTTTTTCCCCTCCAAAGTAAAGTTTTGGAGAAGCAGAAATAAAGGCAAAACACACATGAGCAACACAGTAAGAGGAGAGGAGGATGAATAAAAACGTAACTGTTTTGCCTTTATGCAAAGAAAACATCAGACCACAGCACAGGGAGAAGCAAAGGCTGAGACCCTTAAAATTCCTGCGATAAATCTGAAGCTTGTACATTAAAGCTCCCCTTTGTTGGAAACGCTGTTAGACACAACAAAACAGAAATGTTAGGTAAGTGCAAGCTCTGCCTCTGACCTTTCCCTCTGTAACCGTCAGGCTTCATTAATTTTCACAAGGCCTGACAGCTCTAGCGTTAATACTCACACTTGCGGATCGAGCCACACAGCAGGTTCAGAGTCTGCTACCTTCTCCTCTGAAACTCATGCATTAGGGGTTTCTTCCATGCTGGCAATGGAAAACCAAGTCTAAGAAACATTAAACACAAAAAACTACGTTACAATAATGCCAGGCTCGAGCCATAAACCCACGAAAGCAAGGAAGGACTCGAGCGAATGTCGCCTCGGTGCTGCAGGGAACAGGGACCTTCAGGCACAGGTGCTGCTGCTTCACCTGCACGGGCACTTCAGAGAAAAGTCTGATGCTGCAGCATCAGTGGTACCCAACACCAAGTGTTTCCACTCATCCTCTCTCCTGGAGGCAAATTTTTGCACAAGGCTGGGCCAAAACATGGCCCGCCTGCAGCACGAACCCTGCAGGACCCACTCGGCTACAGCTCTGGTTTAACCACGCTCCGGTGACAATTCCTTGCTTTTATGTATTTATGTCTCGACCATAACATTATTCTAATGTAACTGTTTGTGATTAATATCCTTCTCCTGTCTGTTAAAAGGGAAAATGCAGCACGACACAAGCGACAAGCTTTTGTTTCGCTCTGGTGTTCCACGGTTTCCTCAGGATAATCCCGGCGTAACTCGCGCTGGGTTTTGATCTCCAGGTTGTTTTGAATTTCACTGGGCTACTGTTATTGAAAAATTTTTTTTTCTTGAAGTTTCACTAAAGTTTTAACAATTAATACATGACATTTCTTTGTTTTGAAACAGAGTCTGAAGTTTTTGTTTAGCCTAACCTCAAAAACAAACCAAAAAAAAAAAGCCTCCAGACTTTGCAGCTCATGGCACTGCCAACTTTAGGTGTAAAAAAAATCCCCCAAATTGACTTTAAAATCATGAAATCTGAAACACAAGCAGCACAGATTGCTTGCTAGTCCCTGGAAAGGCTTTCTTTCCAGGCTTTTAATTATGCAACCTAAAAGATGGAGCTTTCAAAAAAAATCACCTAACTTGAAATCAAAAGAGCTGACAGCTGTGAAGTTTCCCTTTAAATTTAGTAAATCCTGAGAACCACACCCTCTATGAAAATTGCAATAGCCTTGTTTGTCCCCTTCATTTTTACAAGTGCAGCCTGCATTAATGGTAGCTCCCGTGGCAAAGCAATACCTACCTACAGGCTGTGCTGGTGCTGTGAGCCCTTTCAAAGAAATCCTTTAAGGGAACTGGTGCTCACTTCGAAAAATACATGAGATTTTCAGGCAAGAACATCTTTTGTCTGGCAGAGCTGAAGGGTGTTCCTCTAAACAGAATCACCCCACATTTATACTGTAATTTAGGGTCTGTAGTGCACGTATACTCTAATACAGAGAAATATGTTCAATTTTACCTAACAGAATTTTATCTTTTCCCTTTGCAATCAAGATTTTAATGTACCAGGGCTGACAAGCTTTAGACCAATTTCAGCACACTGTGGCTCCAAACAGCTCCCGTCTTGAACTTCAAATAACCAAGACCAAGAATGGGAACATAAACTCTGCCTTCACAGTGCCAGTGGGGCTAAGTAGAAATGTTCTCCTCGAACTTAATTTAGACTAAATTGAAAAGGAACATTTTTGGTTACTATTACATTAGGCTAAAATATAAAAATGAACCCTAATACTACCTGAATCTAATAAGAGAAAGCCATCTCCCTTTCAAAATTTTCAAAGCATTCCCTATAAATGCATCACAGATCAATTTACATGGTACTTTTGCCAATAAGCAAAACAAAATCACAGGTTCCAATTGGCTTAACTCATATTGGAAAGCGCGAAAGCAAATGCTGGAAAATGCAATTACTGCAAACAAACTCCATTTTCTCCACTCAGGAGGGAATTTCAGGGAACGTTTTATTGCCCTCAAATAATATTTCTAAAGGCATCAATACACAATTTTATTTTCTTTTCGGAGTCCCCCACACTATATAACCCAATCCCCCATAAAGAAATTCACCAGATTTTAAAATAATATATTGGTTGTTGATATTACCTTGTGCACGCACATACTGTATCAGTTTGAATTATTTTTCCCCATGAATCTTAGGAATAGAAAAACCAACAGCCACTGCCTGACACAAACAGATCTGGACCTACTTCCCGTAACATACCCTTTGTCTCTGTAATTTACAATTCCAATTAAGTCTTTTTTTTTTTTCCCCCCCTAAAATAAATGAATAAAAGCCATCAAAAAGGAGGTCATCTTGAGAAACAATTATACAGAAAGTAATTAAGCTAATCATAATTATCACAGACAATGTCTTGGTATTTTCATGTATTTTCACACCGCAAAAGGCCAGCGAGTGCTAAGGACTAGATGTTCCAGACAAAGTAAAATCTTTATTTAAGAGAAAAAAAATATTGGTATCAATTCTTCACTACTTACTGCAGGAAATAAGAAGTATTAATGAAGGACCCAGATCTAGATTCTGCCCCAAATTCTTCTACCTTATTGACAGGGACCTTTATATGAGCAGCAGACATTCCTCTTCTGTCCACAGGACTGACAGACACACCTCTATCAGGATTCTTCCAACATCTATCCACCCATCTTACTGTGAACAAATCAGTATACACCAGCCAGGAAAGACATGTAATAATCACCCACACATTTTCCTGTTTCTCCCATCTTTGAATGTGTTCCCACTATTTGTTTTCTCATTTTTAAATGAAAGTCTCTGAGGCTTACAAATGCTCAGAGCAGGAGGCACACACCTTCCTCTGCCTCACAGCCTGGTAGAGCCCAGGCAGTATTTCTGAAAAAAAGAAAGAAAAAAAAAATTCCCTCCAAATGTTTCCTTTTTTCTGTATCCCAGGAAGGAATTAAAAAAAAAAAAAATCTTAAAATATGTAAACGAGAAACTTACAAAAACTTTTTTCTTTCTATGATACATTATATTTTACATAACTTCTTGATTTTATACATGTAACTGAAATCCCTCCTTTAAAGCTGTGACTTTTTTTGCATATTGTTGGTAAAGTACAAAACCTGATGAGGCTCACAATTAACCACCTCTCAACACTAATGTAACGTGGATAAATTTCCTTAACCGGCGGGAAAATAAGGAGGGATAGCGAGAGGAATCACATGGAAAATAAACGGAAAGGGAAAAGAAGAAATAAGATAAAATGTGTTTTTTAAATATCCCAAATGAACTGCTGTCTAAAAGCAGGACTACAGCTTTTTAAGAAGTCTGAGAATGTAACATTCCCCAGTACAATAAAGCAATTAGCTGCTTTGGAAATTTTACCCTGTGATCACGGTTGGTGCTTTTACTTGTAAATATTCAAGTATAAGATGCAAGTTTGATATCCAAAGGTGTTTTTAAACGTATTTTCAGGTGGCAATGCTGATGTTTGTTGGGAATTGTTTCTTCTTTTTTTTTTAAGAGGGGAAATCTGAAACCTGAAGTAAACTCCAGTTCTGGAGTCCAATATCCAGTTGACAGTGCTACGTTCCGTGTATCAGAACCACCCCCACGGTTCTCTTCTGAACTGTTTTATGGAGGATAAAACACAAAGAAAAAGCGCCCAGAGAACGCAAACAGAAACTGCAGTCAACTAAAACATTCAGGCAGGTCTTTTGGAACCTCCTGTATTATTTTCTGAATCCCACGTTTAAATTTATTATTTTAAATAAAGCTAAACATTCCATTATAGCCTTTCAAGGCGAACTTGGATACCAAGAATCTCCTGAGCCCTGTAAGGAAATTCCTTTTAATAACCCAGCTCACAGAGAGGTTTCTTAGCTACTAAAAGAGACAACCAAGTCACTCCCAGCTGTATCACGTTATGACAAGGAACTGAATTCCTCTCATGCAGGGCTTTTTCCTTGCCATCTAGAGTTGCCTGAGCAGGAGGGCACCACAGCCTCAGATACCTTCCTTGTGAGTTTAAGCACATCCAGTAACCCTAAACATTAAAAGGGAAAGAGAGAAGGAAGCTTTAATAAAGGTTCAGAGTGGTAACTACGGACATCGGTGCCAGTGATTTCTGAGTTCCCTCTCTCACCCCTCCTACTGGTTCTTGCCACCTCCTCTCTTCTACTGGCTTTGCAGAATTTCAATTACCGAATTATTTCTGTTGCAGCATCCCAGGACTTCACAACAGACAGTTCAAGCTCAGACCAAAGCTTTTTAAAAATCCAAATCTTTGAATTTCATTGGAGAAAAACTTGTGCTGAAATACCTCCTAATTTGTTTGTAATTAAATGTTATCATTAATTGCTGGAGCAAGGAACTAGTGTGCTTTCTGCAGAGTAGGGGCTCTCTTGACCTACCCATTTTAGGCATCTTTTCTAGACTTTAAAACAAAAAATGGAATGAGAAATCTGCTGTAAGAAGGCACCATATGCAGACTTTAGGTTTTGCTGAATAAAAGTGACATCTCCAGAGTCAAGCAGAGCTGGTCATTAAGACAAAGCATTCAGAGAACAGCTATTTCAGTCCCTTAGACAAAGGTAACAATTTATTCCTTATTTATACTCCTTTCTGCTGAGGTTTTGCCCTCTCACCTCCCAGGCCAGCATCGTTGTTTTTACAGCTGGCTTCACGGAAGCAGTTGTTTATGAATGGCTGTATTGCTTCCACTATAACTGTACACACTCTAGTAACTCACTCAAATGCCAGATCCATTTTAGCACAGATAACCAGAGCTGTCAGTCACCAGAGCAGTGGCTCTTCCTTCTCCCCTGTCCCAGTGCAGCCCAGATCAGCCAGCCTCGCTCAGGCCATCTCTCCCCTCCTTTCCCACTCCAGCTAATGGCACAGGATTATAATTTACAGCCAAGGAGACAGCAAATGGTGAGTGGCTTTCCCTGCAGGGCTGGCCTGTGAATTACTTCTGGTGGGGGTTTATGAGGGGATGTCGGTCCAGGACCTTTACTCTCAGGACCACAAGTACGGCCACAGCTGCATTATTTTATTCCCAGAGACCACTGGAACTCGCAGGAGGGACAGAGGAGAACAGAGGGAGTGAACTCCTTCCCTTCCATGCACAGGAGACATCTCCAGCACAAAACTGCAGCAAACTTGGTGTCTGCCTTGCAGCTTTCCTGCTCATCTCTCAGCAGTGAAGGCAAATGCCAAATGCTGCTTAGGGAGTGGATGGGGGAGGGCAGCCCAGGGAAAGGTGAGGACGTGTGTGGGTAATCTTTTATCATTTGCAGCTCTGTTTCTAACTGGAACTCTGTGCTGGCTGGTTACACCAAAAGAATTTAATGGCAACGTTCAAGAGGGAAGGAGCTGTTGCACTCTGATACCCAGCCTGGCCTGTAATATGAAAGCTTCTTGTTCATTAGAAAAGATGCACATAATTCTGAGGTCTTTATGGTTCACTTACCAACAATTACAGGAAATTCAAAGTACAGAGTGTTCCTGAGCTCTCATTCCTTAATATTATTAACTCAAGAAGAAAATGAAACTCTGGAAAAAGCAGGTGAATCTCCAGCACTTTACATCCCTGTGCTCTCATTTGTCTCCCTTTCCCTTTGTAGTCTCCATCCCACCCCCAGTTTGATGTTATTTTGTTCTCCTCTGCATTGCCTTTCCATCTTTTTGCCTCTCTCCTTGCCCTGCTGTCCCCCGGTGCGTTGCTTTGTTCCCTCTCTACTAAACATACCATCAATAGCCAGCCAGGGTTTGGTGACTGTCACCTCACAGCTGGGGTGCAGGATGAGAACAGAGACCAGAACAGCTCAGTGAAGTGAGGCACTGAAGTGACCCAAACCTCAAAGCCACCTCAAGTCCCGAGAAACTCCGTTCCCAAAGCTGTGTGGTGGAAGGGCCACCACAAACCAGCCCTCAGCCAAACGCTGAGACCAGCCAGTGGATCCTCCCAGCAAAGCAGGACCAAGGAAGCAAAAGTTTCTTTAGCTGCGGGAGAAGGGCTTCTCTTCTCCTTTTCCTCCCCACCAGCGGTACCAGAGTGCCCACAAACACAACCTCCCATCCTCCAAAAATCGATATACTCCCTAAACACAGCCCATAAAGATTCCAAGCTCTCCTAACAGGCACGGGGCGAGGGTGGATGGGAGAGGTGGAGCTCGCACAGGTCTTTCTTTCACAGCCCTTTTGTGCCAGGACACATCCTTCTGATAAAGAATTTGCCCAAGCTCAAATACTCAGCCTCAGCCCACTGCAACAAGAGGGTTAATTAACACGCTATGCAGGCTGGTTATAGCCGGCAATAAGCAGCCATTTATTTTCCTTTAACAAAAAAAAAAAAAAAAAAAAAAAAAAAGAAGTCAGTAATTCTTGGAACATTTATTAACCCCCTAGTACAGGCAATTACTGGGAGATAAAGGTCTGCCAGTCTTGCATTACTATAAATTGCCGCATGTTGCTTTTCTGCAGCACGGTAATGCCCACAACAGTGTGAATAAATGCTAACATTTGAGTTTTAAGCTTGATTCAAACCAAACATTTTCAGCAGATCTTCACCCTCAGTGGCTGTTTGGTCACAAGAAAAAATAACCATTTTATACCAGCCAAAAAAAAAATAAAAATTATGCAGGATGCTGTTTCACTGATATGCTGTTTCAGGTAATCTCACAGATTTTTGAACCAAAAAGAGGAAGGGGGTGGGAAGCACAAAACCCAGAGATCATTCTTGCTGTCTACCAGATTCTGTGGTCACAAACAACATTAAAAAAAAATATAGTGGCAATAAAAAAAAAAAAAAAAAAAAAAAAAAAAAAAAAAAAAAAAAAAAAAAAAAAAAAAAAAAAAAAAAAAAAAAAAAAAAAAAAAAAAAAAAAAAAAAAAAGAACAAAAAAAGAGAAAAAAAAAAGGAAAAGGCTTTGTAACAGACAGAACACTGCCAACCAGCTTTAAATTGAATTACACAGCCTGCTAATCTTTACGATGAAATAAAATTTCTTTGAGCACTCCACATTATACTAAAATCTGCAGTGCTTTCTCCCCAGCCCCAAAGCTTTCTCTCTGCTCAAAGCAACTTTCTCCACGCCACAGCCATTGTTCTTTCCGGGCAGGAATGCGATGCTCCTCTAACAGAAAGGCTTATTTTAATTAGATACTGTTAATAGGCTGTGAGTGGTGTGAAAATTTAGGAGAGAAGTATTTTTGGATTTTAGATGCAACATTAAATTTGTAAGCGACAAAATAAATTGATGGTCTACAAAGGATCCGTCCTTTGGCTGCTTTTTGCTGAAATCATTCTCGTTATGATACGTGGCTGTGGCAGCAATACTGGAGGAAGAATCTGATAATAACGCCTATAAAACTTTCTACTTGAGTGGCATTAGCTGTTTCATGCCTGGTCAATACAACAACCATAAATCTCTTTTCTGTTTTGAAGTGGATTTGAAGGAAAGGGGGAATTGAAAGGTAGAATTATTTTAGTTATTTTACAAATTTGGGTCGGTTGTGATTTGTTATTAAAAACCTGATCATCCCCTCTCCTTTCTAAGACAACATCAGCAGCCCAGGGAAGCAGATCCAAGAAATGACCAAGCAATTATTGCGACTGAAAACCCGTTCAAGAACTGTGCAATACCTTCCAGTGCTCACTGGCTCCTTTCTTTCATTGAAAATTACCAAATGAATTCATCAGGTTTAAACATATTAAAGAGCCACCACTCACCCCAGAACATTATTCTCTTGGAAAGCACATTTCACCTGAGCCAAGTTTTCTGACAGCTGTCAAATAACACCTCTGTATTTGGTTTGACTGACCATGGCAGCTCCTGAAGAGGATTTTTACATTTTATCTCTAGTAGTGAACACAGTTTAAAAAAAAAAAAAATCTGTTTCTCTACGTGCCATTAAGAGATAGCAAAAATAGATTTTTGTGAAATCTCCTCGTGAAAAAATGCCAGGAATAATAAGAGCAAAACAAGAAAACACTGATCAGATATGAATGAACTTACACTGCTCCTCAGGCATAAATTCCTCTTTAGTCAGTGGAAATTTTACTACCTTGACACTCATTTTATCCAATTCCTTCTATTTTACCTCCTAAGTTATACTTAGAGCATTCTGTTTTCCACAAAGCATTTAGTATCTGACCCAGAGCAGAGGATAAATACAAAGAAGCAGCTATAACAACCATAGCACAAAAGGAGAATTTGGCACTTTTTCCCCACTTTTGTTTCCATATTTCAATGTAGACGGCAAAATCAAGAAAAACTATTCAGCCCATTACCAAAAATCAACATGGTTGTATTTCCCCACTATTTTATAAATATGATAAAACATAACATTCAAATTATTTTTGGATCCCTCTGAGAAGAAAAAAATAAAATTAGTAATAGTATTTTTAAAAAGGTTTATGCAAATAAAAGCTGAGCACTGAGGATTAATTCAATCAAGCCACGAGGGAATTGAAAACTTAAGTACAAATGGGAATTTAACCATGGCATTAAACACAGTTCAAGTCAGAACAAAAGCAAGGGAAATATTCCTAAACAAAAATAATATTGCAATAACACCTAAATAAAGCAGGAAGAAGTTTTTAAAAACTTTATGGTAAAGACAGAACGAGATTCATAACCCAGAGAAGTAAATCAGTAAAGGACAGTGCCAGTGCCACCAGCTGTCCTCAGCACCCAGCTCATCCTCTTATTAAAACATCTGCACCCCATTCCAGCATCTGAAGCCTCGGGAAGCTCCTCACCAGAACCACCACAGGAGTCACAACTGCTTTCAAAATCAGACTTAAGAGATTTTTCAAGGAGTTGCCTCTCCCTCTCTCCCAGAACAGCTGTGCAGAACTCGTACACACTCACAGGATTAAAGCCACCTCAGCGTTTTCTTTCACTTGCAATGAATGCAGTTTTTATTTTATTTTTTTTTTCGAGTGGTAAGAGTTTTGTTCATCAAAATGGCATTTTATGTTGAGTCAATTATTCATCCTAGGCTATAACAAGCAGAGCAATATAGAGTTCAAAATATGCTCCAGATGGTAAAAACACAAATCAGAAATAAATCAATTTATAAAAAAAAAAAAAAAAAAAAAAAAAAAAAAAAAAAAAAAAAAAAAAAAAAAAAAAAAAAAAAAAAAAAAAAAAAAAAAAAAAAAAAAAAAAAAAAAAAAAAAAAAAAAAAAAAAAAAAAAAAAAAAAAAAAAATA